>NW_024609884.1:84350840-84558489 GCF_016920785.2 Ixodes scapularis
CACAGCCCCTTATTGACACACTTTGGGGCACTTTTCTTACTCCATCTAAGCTACATGTAAAACAAGAGTGTATGACCAAAAAAAAAAAAAAACAAAAAAAAAACAATTTCTTTAGCAGTTATACTGAACTCTTTAATTGCAATCTTCATTCTTTTTTTTTTTTTGGGGGGGGGGGGGGTAAATAGGGTGCCACATTAGTATTGATATAAAACATTAACGGATTAACAATAAATCAGTCATTAAAAAGACTGCAAAATATTTAGCTTCATTGGCTTGCAATGGAAAAGTTTCATACGGCGAGCAAGTGTTCCAAAATGCATCTTTAGCGCATTGGAATGCAAGGATGGACATGTCAATCAGAAGGCAACATCCAGAATCTGCAGGAAATGTGCAACGACGAAGCAGCCAAGCGTGCGCTGTCATTGGTTCAGGTCGGGGGGAAACACAAGGCCATATTTGGAGGGTACTCAAACGCACGAGGTGAACAAACAGTAGACAAATTTGCACGCAATATATTACTGAACATACATGAAAAGCTAAAGTAAGTAATAAATATAACAGCACAGGTATTATAAAGCCAAATAACAGTACGGTAATATCCCGAGTCATCGCCCCGCTAGAGATTTTCTACGAGAGCTTGAACTCCTTTAAACAGCCTACTTTTTCAACCTGCCATTCATGAGCACTTCTGAAAAAAACAGAAGCACTAATACATTACAGGTAATTTCTTTAAGAAATCTCCAAAAAGATCTTAGTTCCATGTATTTCAATAGGAAAATAGGAGGATCAAGTTTGCACTTTGGTGAAAGCCTGAAAATTGCCTTCTTGATGGATTTTATTATCTATCCCGTATCACCATCTGTGAGCAACCTTTCATAGATATTTCACAAACAAGGTCATCTTGTGTTAGTGTGCAGTGTCGGACTACCTGCATGAACCTCTTTCTTTCAGTCGTGTTTAAGGTTCCGGGGTGCGCGCTTCACGGATTATTTTTTTCTGTGCATGTGATGTGTTTTTGGTTAGGGATGTGGGCAGAGCTGCGAATAAATCACAGTTGTTGTTCCTGCAAGTGCCGCCGAGTGGGGCAGTGTAAAATTGGCGATGCTTTTCTTTTTGTTTAGCCATAATTTTTTGCAGTGTAATGCTGCATGTGGTCTGCTCGTAGGCAGAAATTTTTTTCGGGGGAGAAGGGGCTGAGGAGGGTGAGGTCTCCATTACTTTGCCAGGGAGGGGAAAGGGGGGGGGGTAAAAATATATGTGTATATTATAGGGTCGGTTCGATCTTTTGGGGAGGGCAGCTGAAGCCCCACAAGTTTCTTCTCTGGTTAAGTTACTGGCTTGAGTCGGTGTTTTTTTTGTTTTTTTTTGTTTCATTGTTTGCACTGTCGTCGTTTTTGTTGCTCAGGGCTCGTGCTATTTGATCTGTGTACTCCCGGCATGGCACCGCAGTGTGGTAGCGAGCAACCTTTGTAACAGGGTGTCGGAACGGAAAAAAACAACAACTGAAAAACAAAAAAGAAAAATATTTTTAAGGCCCATTCACACACTTGCGACTTCTTAGAACTGAGTGCCTTGAAACCTATTAAAATCTCTTACGAAAGGACACACTGGCACCACCTATCGGGTTGCAGTGCAACACAGGTCAGTCGCATATATTTAATATTTTTTTGCAAATAATTTTTTTTTTTTGGCTCGAAAAACATTTGCCAATGTTATAAATGAACATTTCTCATAAGTAGTACATACATTTTACCTCGCAAATACCACCAAACCTTCGCTATAGTGGAATCAAGTTCCAAGGTCACCGCATGGATGGCGTAAGGGTGTCAGTGCGTTCCCCCATCGTAAGAGATTTTAAGGGGTTTTAAGGCACTCAGTTCTAAGGAGTCGCAACTGTGTGAACGGGCCTTTAGGCAGAACGAGAACATTGTCGAAACATTAATATTTTGTTCCAGAGTGAAACCGAAAAAACGTTTCTGACCAATTTTCGGTTCAAGAGGAAACTTCAGGTAGTTCAGTATCTTCTGGTCCCCAAAGGAATGAGAAGATGCCCTCGAAGTGTTCCTCAAGAAACAATAATTTGAGGCTGGCGCGCACCCTCATTTAACAAGTGAGCCAGGCCCTCTCGAAAAATTCAAAATGCTGGATAAGGAGTCACGCTTTCGAAGAACCACAATTGTATTGAGATTTTAGAAAGAACAAAAAAACTCCTATCAGAACTCTACACTTTAGCGCAAGTAACCCTTGGTATACCATCCACACAGGTCAGCGAGGAGCGGGCATTCTCGATAGTCGAGTATTTTTTATTGGAACAGAGGTCTTGTAATTCACCGAATATACCTGAAGATGTTTTGCCTCAGAGATCATGCTCAGTGCCTCGGGCTGTTCTTCCTACCAAAGCCTTTTACCCCAATTCTTTCATTTTCTATCGTTGCAATAAGAGCACAATTCCTATACCTTTTTATTGACTTACTTTTTCATAAAAATGAGCGTTCTGTTTCCTTCACTAATTACAGGGATAGAACTGGGCAAAGCAGATATGAAGCAATCTTGGGAGCAGGCTGGGAGGAGCAAAAATGAGGTCTTGAAGCAAGTTGGGAGCAGCATACGAGTTTTAAGAATGTTAAAATAGAGGACAAATGTCACCTGGTTTTCAAAACTAAAGAAAATATGGCATGCAGATAACTCCATGTGAACTCAACGGTAGTTTCATTAAGCTTTTTAGTTGCAAGTATTTCCCACAAAATTATGTGCCAATTACACAAAACACATAAAGCACAACTGCACATGACAGTGTGACACGTGATAAAACAGACTTGCAAAGGGGTAAATATAAACAGGTACAAATAGCTTCCATTGCTCAGCATTGCCTAGTAAGCTGTGCCAAAAAATAAAATGCAGGTACAAAAATGGTCTTTCATATTTCAGTGACTAAATAAGATAACAAATGCCCTTGTACGAATAAATCTATTGGGACTTGGTTAATTGCTCACAGAAGCACCTCACTTTTTTGAGATTCTGAGCCAATTTTGCATTAGCCTCCACTAACACACTTGTCCAGATTCAATCTTCTCCATCTCCTTTTTTTGAGGCCCACGATCTGGTGCTCGTCTGTTGCTCCGTCGAACGCCTCACTGCTTGCTCGCCTTTATTCCCAAGTTTTCTGCGCGGGGCCGCGGGGCGGGCTGCCGGATCGCAATAGTCACACGTTTGCTCCACTATTCAGATCTTCAGATAAAGTGACTCCAGGACTTCAGAAAAGCATGGTGAGCATGCAGCACTGGCAGCTAACGTTGGCAGCGGCAACCTTCAGATACAGATTTTCGGATTCGGATCCATTGGCGTCCCATTTGGGCTGGAAGTTCCGGTGTCATTATTGCTAACAGAAACTGCGAGACAGCTAATTTCGACGAGGCTCATTTATAATTTCAGTTCAGGCGCACTTTGGCGCAATTTTGTTATTATCTATACTTTTGTATCAGTGTGGCATATGAAAAGTCACTAGGTGCACAATGAGAATTGGTGCAGCAGTTCCATCCCTGTAATTTCGATATTGAATTTGAATTTCGTTTTTGCGCTTGAACACATTTTTTTTTGTTCTGGAGCAGAACCCGAACACGGCTTTTTTTCTACAAAACAAAACTAAAACCAAAAGAAACAAACAAAAATATTATATTTCGGCACCCTGGTTCGTAGTGGTCGTTGAGGGCTCGGCGGATATTTATGTTGTCTGCCAGCCAGTTATCAGGTGGCAGTTCACCACGTGGCACCAGTCATGTTTCAACTGATTGGCCATTTCTAGCCGGAAGTAAAGAAGGTGAACTTCTATAAAAACTGGAGAGCTGCGAGAGAAAGAGTGTGACTTTTGGTATAGACCTAAGTGCTCCATTGCGCGTCAATGATGTCCTAATCCCAAACTTTGTACAAATACTTGGATGTGCATAGTTTGTAAAACTAAATTCTGCCAAATAAACCTTAGATAACGTCACCCTCTGGAATCTCAAATTTGCTTCCGTCCCCCCCCCCCCTTCATTCTTCACTCCACTCGGTGGATTTCAAGTGCCCATGGGGAGTTCCCAACAAATAATACTTCAAATGTCTAGTGAGAAAATTTTTTGAATATTCAAAGAACAATTGAGAAAAGCTATGAAGTGCAATTGAATGTGATCTCCATGTTTTGAGAGTCACTTTTGTCTATATCGGTTTGAGTGCGCATGTTTTTGTGCACATCTGTATGAACATGCATGCTTTAGTACACATGCGTACGAATGCGCATGTTTTCACAGTCTAATCATAAATTCAATAAACAGAATCTCAACGTTTCGGCCACACAATAGCCTTTGACAACAGCACTGTGCTGGCTTTGAAGAAAAATTGGAGAAAACAACTCTTTGAAAGTCATGGTTCATCCAACGTGCAAAAGGAAAAAGAATCACTTTTTGGGTACTTTTCACAGCCACTATGTGTTGGGGCTGCACGACATTACCAAAGCTCCATACATCTGTGTGTATATAAACGAGGTGGGTCCTTGCCGGGACTCTAGCGTAAACCGACCCGATCCCAATTCGTCAGGGTTTATGGTTAGAGTTCTTAATTGCTGTCAATGTGTGTACGAAAACATGCAATAAGTTTGAAAATTCCCCACAATGCAGCATTAGGACGGTGTTGTAACGCTGGAAAAATCTAATTTATGTAAGGCGCGACAGCAACGATCATCACATGCAGGCGACACCACTTTACGCGGAAACCGGCAAACCATAAAATAAAGCTTGCACAAAGCGCTTCATCGTCCTAGGAGCTGGCAGAACTAATTGCAAAAATTCAGCATTCAAAACATTCTGCAGCAATACTGCTGAACTGAATCAGGAAGGAGAGCGCAGGCGAGATGGCAAATCGCAAGTGCAACTAAACTCTGATACCAAGAAAACATTGTACACTCATAGAAAGAGGTGCTTACATGTATACACACCGTGCATCAGTGATTTTTTCTCTTTCTTTTTCCCATTGGTATTGGGATTTAGTTATGGTTGCGTGTGGCAGGAATTTATTATTTGTTTATCCACCCTGATGCCATAGAAGAAAAGATGACTTCAATCAGTGTTCGAAGCCACTTTTATTGAGGCAACAGCGATCAGCTGAAGACTTTGTAGCGGTATCATCTGCCCCGTGATCGAACGTGGAAATAAAATAAAATTTTGGTGCTCTATGAAATAATTCGCATGATGCAACTAAGAGTGTTTTTGTTTGTGTATAAATGATACAATGCAACACTGCCATGTGAATTTGTCGGAACATGGACCGAGTCAAGTCATATTTTTGGGGCTTTTTGTCTTCCCATAGATCATGTAACTTAATGTCAAATAAAATTTTATTTTATTTTACTTGGAAATATAATATATGGGAGAAACAAATATGTTCCGTGGAGCTTTTGGGTGCAGGGGAATCTAAGCCTGTGCTAGCATTGAAACAACACTTCTGCTCGTCTTTGTTTCTGCCCAATTTGAAAAGAATGGGATAATTCCCCCCCTCCCCCCTCCAGCCCCCCAAACCCAGCTCCTTTGTTTCTAGTTCAAGCATACAAAGCTAAGCTGAGCAAAAAACTGGGATGTTTTCTTTTTTTTTTTTTTTTTTTTATGGAAAGAAAGAATTGTTTTGCGACTAGCGCAGTAGGAATCGGTAAGAAGGCAGCACCTGCAGTGCCACCTGGAATCGTAAAATATGCCTATTTAGTTCTTATTCAGCTGCGATATCCTCTTAATCTGCAACAGGGTATAGTTACTCTTTGCACAAACCAGTGCCGTAGCATGCAAAATTGATATTGTTTATTCATAGTGTTTTATTCACTTTGGCCAGGCAATGAATTGTATCATCAAATAGACAAACCGGTACCCATATGTACCGTATTATGGAGCTTTTATACAATTATAATCCAAGCACAAGTTGTAGAGGCTGCTTGTAGATCTTAATAGTAGTATTCTACAGTGGCATTCAGTCCTGTAACTGAACGCCTTTCATAAGGCCAGCCCCGCTAATGCCTCAAACACCCAACTCTGCCCAGAGACGTGCTAAATTGCACATTCATTACAATCTGCTTTCTTCAGCATTGCCAACTGGGTACATATCAGTGGTGTGTGCAGCCAGCGCTTCTGAAGACTGCTTGACATGCCAAAAATTTGCTTTTGTTTGGCACGAACCCCCATGAACGCTCTCGAGGACCCCTGGGGGTCCGTGGACCACAGTTCGAGAACCACTGGTCCAGGGCTTTGGGGACCCTAGGGCATTCAGGGATCCCAAAGGGTCCACGGGACCTCATTTGAGAACCACTACCCCACGCTGTGCTTAGCATTAATAAATACAACTGTTATGTGTTTGCTGTCCTCACTATGCGAGTTTCCCACAAGAACTTTAGAGCTGCTGTTAAGACGTGGACCTCCAGCAGCCATAAAGCATTCCCTAAAAGGCTTAGCTAGGTGTAGGGGACTGCCACTAACTATCCGGCACGGTGTCGGTCGCAACAGATCTCAGCGTTTGCAAAAACGTCACTCCCAATCACTATAAAATTTGGGAGGGAGATATTCGCTGACACGAGGAAGACTTGACAGCTCACGTCGTGTAGCAATAAGGCAGACTTCTGTGTATTTCATTGATTTGCATGTGCCAGCACCAGGCACGGCTGCAAGTGCAGGCTCGTTTTTTACTTGACATGTAGTGAAAAGAGCTTGGTAGGCTCATACTGACCCACTTTCAATTGTTGTACACGCGTACACAAGACTTAATATTGACTTCAAAGATACAACTATGTGGTGGAGCGAACAAGCCATCGTTGTTCCACGTTTGCCCACGCAAACTAGGGCATCTTAATAACCCAAAAAATGTGCCCCAGCCTTCATTTTATGTCGATCAGCAACACCTCCAGTATATATTTATTTATGAAAAGTTGCACATTTGAAAACGCACGCAGTGATGTTTGGTTGCGACGTAAAACTGGAAATCGAAATTGAAACTCAATGGTCAACTGGTCCTTAGAATGTGTCTTCCCGCAGGAGACATGACAAAACTGTTGGCCATAGCTCGCAAACAATTGCTGCCTGCGAGCATCAGTTGGGTGGAAAATCAATGTTTTGATTTCGGAACTCCTCATCTGCCATTTTAAAATTATGCTTGCAGCAAATTTTAGAGCATCAAATAGCATTTCCACACGGGCAAACCACCAGCTTGTGGAAGGCGCCATTCTACTTTAGATAGCCTGAAAAATTAGCACAGCTACATTACACGCCAGAAAAATATCTGAACAACACAGCTCTGGTTACGTAATCTTTCATAAAACAAGCCAAACAAAAAACAAAGAAAAACGAAGCAAAGGAGACGTGGGTCTCACCTGCCACAGCCTTCCTGTGTTGGGAGTCGAGGGCCTGGTCGATCTCGTCGAAGAGGTAGAAAGGGGCAGGGTCACACTTTTGGATGGCAAAGATCAGAGCCAGAGCCACCAGAGACTTCTGGCCTCCAGAGAGCTGCTGCATTTCCTTCATTTCACCGGACTTTCCCACAAAGGAGACCTGGGAACAAAAAAAAGAGCAAACCATCACAAAATAAAGCCAGATATGGTGGAAAGATTTAAATATCTCCAATGCTGCCTCAAGTCCAGATAAACACCCAAACAAACATTTGCCAAATAAGACTAAAAGGAGTGTCACACCCGGAGTAAGCTGCTTTTGTCTAGATACTAACTCTCCCCAACGAAATGAATACAGTGCAACTTTTCAGGGGTCGCCCTGCAATGTTCCTGCCAAGAGTGAAGAGCACACACAACCCAAGACTTTCAAGATGGAGCAAGTGGTGAGCATGCAAAGTGAAGCACGGAGATCATTGACCACTCGTAAAGTTACCTGAACAATAGATTTTCCCGATCTGTAGAGCTCTGAATAATTCGCGGATTACCCGCAGATCATCCGCGGATATCCACGTCAACAAGTGCATGTGGATAAAAATGAATCTGGTGGATCTTTGCAGATCGGATGCGAATTCCAGGGGCTGCGGATACGGATGCGGATCTACCTTTTTGCTGAGGCGGTCCATAAACATGTGCGACTGTAGAGTGAATGAGCGAGTGATGGTATGAAGTGCATCATCAAATGTTTTATGGGAGTGAATTACCCCTTATAAAAAAAGGTGTCGATCGGGAAGAAAAATTGTTTTTACGCCAAGAAAAACTTGATTCTCACCAAAGATCCCTTTAGAGCGTTCCATCTCGCCAGAAACGGTGTCTATTAAAAAGCTAAAGAATGCAGGGGCATCAATACGCCTTTCCAAAAAACGCTCCTAGGCCGCTGCCATGTTGCTGATGCGGCTGGTGCGACTCTCGCGCTCTCTATCAGCTAGAAATTTTCTGCCACTCTCTTGGACTGTGAAAACTCGCTCAGCACGATTCTCTACCTATGTTTTGCCGTTTTTCATTAAACGTTTTCTGGTCCCTCTTGAAAGTTTCCACTTCATTTTTTTATGCGTGCTGCGTACCCTTCTGTGTTAGCTTCCACTGTGACAAATAGAGCTGGTAAGTGCCTGCCACTCAAGCTTTTCTGCTCAACATTCACAGGAAATCAAGGAGAGGAAGGACATCAAACGGCCCTCGACGCAATTTTGCAAACAATGCCAATTATTCTCCCCCCTCCCAGAGATAATCCGCGCAGAGTCCTCTCCGAAAATAGTTCTTTGGGTTGGGGTGGGAAACGGATCAGTCACGTTCGTTCCTTTGCCTTGGTGCTGTTGTGAAAAAAAAGGAAGCTCTCCCCAAAAAGTGCCCCAAAACAAAGTCACCTTGCATTCCGTCCAATCGTCAAGATGCGACAGTTGTCAACTGTGACTGCGTTATTTGAGATCTTTCTCAAATAAATTCTTTTTGGATAACGCTGCATTGTGTGGTATGTACGCTATATTGTTCAAACGTCAAAACTTTCAAAATTGTATGTTTGCGTCCTGTCCATCGGTAAACACATTATTTGTGACCATGAAAAATGCGTGCCTTTCGGCTATCTTCTGTTGCAATTGATTTTCGACAGCTAAGCGCTTTGTCATTTGACATGCGGCTAATCGGTCGGCGACGTCAAAACTTATTGTAGAAAAAAACAAACAATGACAACTAACATTCCAGTCGCATTCGTCCTGTCGCGCGCATACAGAACAAAAATAGCTTTACAGGTTTTTTTTTTGTCTTTTTGTTTTTTCAAATGTGGTACAATGCTTTCTTAATGTCCTCGGGAAAATACACACACCATGAAACACAAAATACAGCAGGAAAAGACGAGAATTTAGCCACCAGCAGCATATGAAACTGTGCCTATGCAGGCTGCGCCTATTGAAATCACAGTCCACTCCATTAGGGTCAGCAGGGATGCCGGTGAGAGTCTAGCCTCAAACTCAGTGAGTGGGCTCGAAAACGGTTTGTTGCCCCTGGGGTTGAGTGTTTTTTTGGAAAGGTGTATAGACCCAGGAAAGCATGTGCTTGTTTGGCAAGAAAAGAACAAAAAACTTCCTTTGGCCAAAACAAACAAACAAAGAAAAAGCCTAAAACGCACAAGCCACGACAAAGTAGAAGCCTCCACGACTAGTGAAACGTGGTGTGTGTGTGTGTGTGTACATTTTTTCTCGACCTATGGTAAGTTGCTCTATGTAAGTGGTTCGGAGCACGCAGTTGCGGGTTTGTGTTCAGAACTGAAACCAATACGAGGTGTTGCCATTATTGAATAGTGTGATATTTTCCCAGCAGTGTACTCATTTCTTACCATACATATGCGACTACTTCACTGTGGTGAGCGACCACCTTTCCTCTTTAGTTTGTCCTTTAATGATTTTCATGTTTAGGAAATTGCGTCTGCTTGAAATGGGTGTTACAAAACAAAAAAAAATTTTTAAAATATTCTTGCACATTTTTTATGCAGGGTGTTGCAAACTCACAGGACGTTCTCATAACTGCGATCATCTTTCTAGCGACCCGTAGTACCTCTGGAAGGATTATCACATATAATAAAAACAAGATAAAGCAGTATACGCTAAAATGACTTTGCCCGTATTCTGACTTGAGGAATTTGTACAAAGATAAGCAAAAGGATTATTACAAGGTACCATCCAGACAGTTTTTTTAAATTCAATCTTGATTTTATGATATATGGTAACATACGCGGACATGTTAAGAATGTGCAAATTGTGGGTTGGATATGGTTCCGAAATATACGGATGCGGTTCAGATGTGGATACAAGGTATGCGGATGCAGATGGGATGTGGCTGATGATGATTACAGTTTTAATGGCGCAATGACAACGTAGGCCATAATGAGCCAATTCAAAGTTATTTAGAAGGCACTACAAAAATTGTAGAGTCCATCCACTTCACGAATCCCGGCCGAGGTGCCCGCAATCTGACGAAGGCTTATTGTGGAGGAGGCGCCGTGTAACCGAGCTTTCGGTTGCACGTTAAAAGATCCCCAGGTGGTCCAAATTAATCCTCAGTCCTCCGCTGGGGCATGCCAGATGCCCGACATTGGTTTGGCACGTAAAACCCCCAAATTTTGATTTGATCCACTTTATGTGAAGATGAAGGATCAGCAAAGCTGTTATCTTTACGATAACTATACGACGTCTATACGATTTACATACAATTGCAATGAAGACATGTACACGACGTCGTCGTTTGTTTTTATTTAATACTTAGTGACTAAAGTGATCACTGCCTTATGGTCACTTATGGTTAAGTTCTAAACCCAATTTTTCGAGGCACAACCCGAGGTCAGTTTCGTAGGATTGAGCACAAGCCTCTATCTGCATTGCGGAAGCAAAAGAAGGTTAGATAGGCGCGTTCTGCCCTCAGCCTCCTCACAGCACACTCTTCGCCTAGGCCTAGATAAGTCGGTGACTGTAGATGATAACAAGGGATCAGGACCTTACTATCTAATAATGCCAAAAAAGGCTGACTCATACGGGTTGCCCCCTCTTTTTATTTATACTTGCCACGACCAATCCAATCGGAACGAAGGAGCGCCGTTTAAACACGAGTTTTTTGTTAACATCCATGGACAAATGTTTCTCCAGATCCTAGCACATAACAGCTTCGCTGTAAAAGGGAGGTTTGGAATAGCAGGACAAAAATTACAACTGGTCTAAATAGCCAGTCTTTTTCAAGAAATCGGAAACCCAGTCAAACGACATAAAGGGCAGTCACTAAGTAAAAACATAGGACGAAAAGGCAGATGACCTCTGAAGAGTTCCGAAAAGCTAGATCGGCGCAGTTGGTGGTGAAAGGGACAATGCCATCAAATGTGCAACTTGTCAGCCCTTTCCCACGATGGGCACAGAGCTTTAGATCTTTGCCACAAAGGAGGTGCAGGTGTGTCAAGCGTGTATGGCCAATCCTCAGGTGGCAGAACAGAACCTCAGTGGCATTCCTTGTGGAACACACTTTCCCATAGTGCCAAAATAGGCTTAATGACATGGAGCTTGTTGTCACATTCCTTGTCCCATTCTAATTGCCATGACGCGGATGGGATTTGGATTAAGAACACTGAAGATGCAATTCGGGTGCTGATACAAAGTATGCGGATGATCAAACTCATCCAGGACACTACTCCAAAAGGCACACTTTTTCAACTGTTAGATTTGCACAAAATTTTCAGGGCATAATCAACCCCGCACCATGCTTTGCAATGCAAAGTGTCAAGTTTCTATATTAATCCTTCGAAGAGTTACATCTAAGTACATGAAATAAACACTGCACCCCCTAAGGAAACCTATTGTTTAGAAATGTTAATGATAATGGCCAATTCTTTTAGTGAAATATACAGTATAACACCTATGCCGTGTAGCTGTGAATAGAAATGACAGAAAAGACAATTTTTAATAAAAAGACTAAAGCAAAGCAAAACAATTTTTTTTGCATGCATCAGGTTGAAGGCACAGCAATTTTTCATAACAAAAGAGCATGAAAATGTAGAAAGCAAGTTCACAGTTCCATTCCTTACAAAATTTCAGTATAAAAACTCCAGAAACTGGCTTTGCACATCAATTCATTAACACGAGTTTTTCTGAACTGAGTTTTGATGACAAAAATTGGCTGCATGTTCGGTCATTCTGCCAAACATGTTTAAATCTGGTAGCTTTGTAGAGCCATCGTTGGCAAAAGGTGTTCTAAAACAACATAAAATTTTATTGAAACAATTTTAATGTTCCACAAGGCTTTCAACCTTATATTATTACTGTGGTGATTATGCAATTTCACCGCATGCCAACAGAGTGTGGCGATAGTCGGTGGTACTGCAGTGACTGTCATGGTTGTCGCTGTTTTTGTTGTTCTTGACGGTGTTACCGCTGTCTTCTGATTTGGACGTTATACAAAGCAACGGTTTATATACCGAGACGCATGCTACAAAGTCCACGCAACATAGTCCGGGAACGCCTTGCGCAAATACGCAATCGGTGGTGGTGCTGTTGCAGGTGGTCAGGCTTATGGTGCTGCTCTCAAGGTGTAACCCGTACGATTTGCGCAAGAAGTCGATAAACCACGGATAGCTTTGCACATTTCCGTTAAAATCTCCAGCGATGATCATGGGTGTCGTGTCACAGTCGGTCCCTTCCATGCATTTGAATGTTTTCATCAGTGGCGTATAACTGACGAAATAAACCGAGAGGAAGCGTTCCAAGTTCACTTTGGTTGTGTTTAGCGATATGTAGACGATGGTGATGAGCATGCGCACGCCGCAAATGATCGTCCAGACGGGGCCGACAGTGCGCCCTAATTGCTGTAGGGGGTGGTGTCGGCAATGGCGGTGCTGGTACCGACAATGACCTCCCCCTCCGACTGCTTGCCAAGCTGCGTGAGGGCCCCTTGGCACACGCGAATCTCTCCGAATTTTGAAGGTCACCAGGAGAGGGGAAGCATGTCTTACTGCCCTTTCCCCTCATCCTTGTTCCGCACTCCTCCTACACCCCACCTGTTTCTGCTCCTCTCTTTCTTGCCCTTCCACTCTTCTACACTCTGCGCACTTTCTCACACCACCTGCTTCTGCTCCTCCCTTTCCAGTGTGCAGGGCCTGTAGCTCAGTTAGCAGCGCACTCGGCTTCCACGCCGGTGACCGGGGTTCGATCCCCGACACTGGTTGCAGTTTCTTTCAAAGTCGTTTAGCAGTTACGGACTGAACGACCTCCATATTTCCTGCTTACGCAGCTCCTGAGGTTTGTTGGCCCTATAAAGCTACCTACTGCTTTAAAATTGAAACTGAGATAAACACGTTTGAATGTTAAAGAAGTTATACCTTAGATGGTGCTGGAATGTTGGAAATAATTTATTCTGAAAAAATACTTAAGTGCTGGAATGTTGGAAATAATTTATTCTGAAAAAATACTTAAGTTACAGGAGTGAAGCTTTCTGACAACATCAATAAAGTGATCAGCAAGCTGACAAGACTACTCGCTAAAAAAATGACTTGGAAAAAAAAAAAAAAAAAAAAGAACCAACACTTTAACCTGCAAGGTTAGTTCCCCAACACCTTAAAGGGATACTTCAACGAAATTTGAAATATTCCCGTCGTGTTCAAAAATAGGTTGAATATGATCCACAATGTCCGTAAATGACAATCGCGCGTTTGTATTTTGAGCCTGGTTGCTGTATTTTTCGTTATAAACGGCCCACTCTGGCAAGCGCTCGGAGAAGGCCCAGCGGAGACCACGTGACATTCAACGCAATCGTGACGTAGGTTGTCTCAAGACGAGCAAAGCTACGGCGATGCTGACGTCGAGAGGATGGCCTAGTCGTTCCAGCCACCAAAGCGGCTGCTTTTGTATGAATTTTGAGTGACGGGTTAATCTTCTGTAATCTTGTAGGGGGACAATAGCGACTTCTGCGACACACAAAAGGTATTCTCGGGAAGAGGGGAGTTCCTCCTGCCCCTCTTCTCTCGTCGTGGCTGGAGACGAGACAACCTCCGTCACTAGCTGCCAAGGTTTCTAGACGGGCATTACAAGCGGGGCGTTAGCGACATCCACCAGGTGCTCTTTGCTAATCGTTTAATTCGTTTTAAAATTCCTTTTCGTGACTTTTTTAACAAGACATTGGTATGTTCGATGTGATGCTGCTTTTTTGAACACATATAGACCAAAAAATGAGCGCCAATATTTCGATGTAGTATCCCTTTAAAGACCGACGACCAGTTCACACTTTCCACGTTTCCCCTGCTTCCTCCTCTCCCCCATTCTAACCTGACCACCGTTGCCTGTTCTCTCCTCCCCCAGGGTGAGAAGGATCTTCTGCCTTGCAGAATCCCGTGTCTGGTCGTCAGCCTTTAAGCGAGCCAAGCGAAAGTAAAAATAGAGCAGGAATCATCTGCAAACCTAATCACAGAAATGTACCCAAAGCGGAAGAGCTTCGAATGGCACGCACACACAAAAAAAAATTGGCTGCATGCTTCGTCATTCTGCCAAATGCGTTTAAATGAGATAGCTTTATAGCATGGTTAGTGCTTTTAGTTCAGGTGGTGCCTAGGGTAGGATGAACATTAGTCTTTCAGTGCCTGGGGTGGGTGGTGCTTAGTTCAGGTGGTACCTAGGGCACGGTTTTGTACGAAACAGATTACGCCACACCATTGTCTCTTTCGTGGCGCTGCACGCGTTTCCCTTCAGCACCACCTGGATACAAAGCTTTTGCACTGAATTTTGTCGGTGACCAAGAGAGGGGAAGTGCACCTTCCTGCCCTTTCCACTCCTCGTTCCGTGTGCTCTTTTTACATAACTTGTTTATGCTCTTCTCTTTCTTGCCCTTTCCAAAACCCTCTCCGCTCCACTCACTTCCTCACACCCCAAGCTTCTGCTCCTCCTGCTCCTGTGTGCTGGGTTAGTAGCTCGGTCAACAGCACACTCGGCTTCTACGCAGGTAACCGGAAATTCCTGACACCAGTTGCCATTTTTTTAAAGATAGTCCACGCAGGTGACCGGAGA
Organism: Ixodes scapularis; assembly: GCF_016920785.2. Lineage (NCBI taxonomy): Eukaryota > Metazoa > Arthropoda > Arachnida > Ixodida > Ixodidae > Ixodes > Ixodes scapularis. Next base: position 84,365,817 of record NW_024609884.1, read on the forward strand.
TCCCTGGCACCAGTTGCCATTTTTTTAAAGATAGTTTAACGGTTACGGTCTGACCAACCTACACCTTTCGTGCTTATGCGGCTCCCGAGGTTAATTGGCCCTTTAAACCTACCACTTTAAAAACTCTGCAACTCCGCTGTGTTGCATCCAAAAGTGGAACCTTAGAAGTGCCCCTTTAAGCTTACCCTTATTCCAACACCTGTGAAGTTGTCCACGGAGGGCGTTTGGCTCTCCTGGGGAAAGAAAGAGAGCAACAGATTGCTACGAGAAAACAAGAGGAAAAACAGGAGATACTTTGACACAAAAACATTACTTAGGAAAAATTCGAATTTGGGGGATTTAAGAGCCAAACCAACGACGGGCATCTGGCACGCCCCAGCGGAGGGCCGAGGATTAATTTGGACCACCGAGGGATCTTTTGACGTGCAACCAAAAGCTCGATTACACGGCGCCTTCTCCGCAATAAGCCTCCGTCAGATTGCGGGCACCTCGGCTGGGATTCGAACCCACCACCTGGGAATCCATAGGCCAGTGCTCTCGCCTCGGAGCCACTGAGGCGGCCTTACTTTGAAGATCACACATTTTACAGGTGTTACTTGAGGTAATAAGTAATTGTGTTGTGTGGATGTTTAGACAGCCGAAAGTTAGTCCACCCCAATGGGAGTCTGACATCTACGATGTAGATGAGAAATTTAGCCACTGCAGTAGCACTACTGCACCCTCTTGCAGGAGGCCGACGACCAGACTCAAGATTCTACAAGGCAGAAATCCTCCTCACCATGGTGAAGGAGGAAACAGGCAACAGTGGACAGGGTAGAAGGGGGGAGAGGAGGAAGCAGGCGAAAACTGGAAAGCGCGAACTGGTCATCAATCTTTAAGAAAGGAAGGACAAGCTCCTCCTGCGAAACCCTCCACCCTTTCCAGCTAGTAGAGCAAACGGCAGAGTAGAGGCGAGAAAAAGAGAGGGGGGACTTGCCTCCTCTCATGCGTCTGCTCTGCTAAGTGGGAAGGGTGGAGGGCTTCGCGGGAGGATGGTGCAAAAACGCGGCTGATGAGAGACGGAAAAGATTGCGCAGGTGGGTTTTAGCACACTGGCCTTGCACCTTATGCACAAGTGGCAACTTTAGAGCATCCCGGCGCTTTCCACACACTGCTAATCTTTTGCAATTTATTTATTTAGTGGTTTTCAATGATGCTCAGCAAATTTCTAATTTGACCCATATGCTTACCTTTACTACAGTCAAACCCGAATATATCGAACACGGACATATCATATTATGGCTTATATCGAACCCTTTCCGAACTTCCTTAAAAACACACATATTTTTTAGTTTATATATCGAACGCAATCGGACCACCAATGGACATAGCAAACTCCCCAGCGTCGAAAAGCATGCGCTCCTCAGCCATGCGGCAGGCTTTCTCGCAGTGCACTAACGCATAGCAGCGGTGCAGCAGGCGCTTGCAACGCTTGCACAAGCACAAGGTACCTTGAGCGCCACAAAAAGAATAGCGGCGGTCATGGTCAGAGCTGTGCGGACACGCCAACCAACGCTGGCACCAACCTAGATTCAGATTGCCGTTGTTTGTGTTTTGCTCCCGCCGTTTCCACCTGCGACGTACGAGTAGGCCTAAGCCATGGCTGCGAATGTGAAGGGAACGACGACGCTGACATTTGCGATGAAGCTAGAGATAATTAAGCGTGTTGAGAAGGGGGAGAAGTCAAGTGTGGCCGACGCCTACAACATTCCTCAAAGTACTTTGAGTACTTTGCTCAAGAACAAGAGAGCGACATCAAAGTGAAAGCAGCAAGCAAGCATTCGGATGCACAACATGTTCGGGAGCCGGACTTTCAAGAAGTCGAGGAAACAACGTAAAAGTGGTTTATGGACGTCAGGGCCCGGAGAATTCCATTATCGGGACCGATGTTGCAAGAGAAAGCAAGGGACTTTGCTTTCGTTCACAAGATCCAAGGCTTACAGCCCGAGTCCGAACAAGACCGCCCGAGCTCGACAAAACGTGGGACAGGTTCTCGTTTTGTGGGTGCTGTGCCCGAGACAATGAGCATAGACGACTTCGATGGCGACGATGACAGCAGGACTACGGCAAAGCTGACGGATATTGAAATAGCCGCCGAGGTTGCCCGCGAGTAACCTGTTGCGAGCGATGAGCCTGGTCCTGTGGACATCGAAGACGCTGCACCACGCCCCACCTCGAGCGAAGACGTGGCTGCCGTTGCTGTGCTGCGCCGCTATTGCAGTGCAATAGAAGGAAGCGGGCTTGCACTTGTGGATTGTCTCGACACCGTAGAGCAGGATGTGACAAAGCATGCTATTACCGCATAATAAACGCACTCGCATAATGAGCGCACCCCCCACAACGGGCATCAAAATTGTGACATTTCTTTTTTTCCTACCGTAATCAACGCACCTCCAATTTTCGGATCCGAGTCTCTCGAATTCCGTCCAATTTAGCAAGCCACCAAGCTAGTTTTCTTTTGCCGCCAAGCGGTCAGGCCAAGTCAAGCCAAGCCAAGCCAAGCCGCTCTCATAATGGCAATGGCCGCAAGTTGCAGTAGTTACGGAAGTGATCAACCATGAAACCGAGTGTCGCGCACACTTGACGAAGCTTGGGTCGAGGAATTGCCGAGCCCCAGACATTCTTCGCCTATCGGATGCACTGATGTCAACAAAACAAGCTGTCGTCTGTGGTCCGCTTTCGGACAGTGATATCGTGAGAGTGGTTAGGCCAAATTTCACACACTCCAGGTAAATGCGTTTATTTAATCCGTAGCAGAACGGCACAGCGAGGTGCGAGGTGCACTGTAGGCTGAGAATGTTTGGTAGCCCCTCCGTGAACGAAACTTCTTCAGTGCGAGCGGGCTTTGCTGGGGGGGGGGGGGGGGGGGGGGGGGGGGGGAGGGTCGGCGGTTGGACTTTGTAGGAGTTCTTGCCTCCGTGAACGAAACTTGATCTATGCGAGCGGGCTTGAGCGGTGGGGGGTTGGACTTCGTACGAGTTCTTAAACCGGTAGTCACGGATGTACCTGAGCGTGCCTCCAGGATACTAGCAATATACATCGTCTAAGAACGGTCGTGTTGCTTTACGTGCTGAGTGAGCTTCGTAGGGCGTAGGGTGCTTTTCCTTCGGTAAAAGGCACCCTTAAAGCGCCCTTAAAAGATTTGCAATTTATAAAGCATGGTTATAGTGGCGCGCCCCTGACCAGCCGTAGGTGCGCCTCCATCACTGGAGACATGCCAAAGTACCTTGTTGTGTCATATTGGCACCTAATATGACATTTGCAAGAAGTGTGTAAATGCAAAAATTTTACCCTGTGTAACAAACGCGCCCCCCCAAATATGTGTCACTTTTTCGGGAAAAAAAGTGTGTTCATTATGCGAGTAAATACAATAACTCTAAAAAGCAGACAACGTTGGCACAGTACTTTTCAGAGCAATAAATCGACACAGTGGTCTCAAGTAAGTGTTCTAATCAATTATAAAAGCATGCGGCGGTGAAAGTTACGAATAAGGTCATTACTGTGCCGATTACATGGCGCTTAAGTGTTTTTCTCACCTCATTTTATAGACCGACACGCAGGCTTGACGTCACGGAGCTGCGGCGGCGCTGCGATCGCGCCGGAGCCGGGGGGTGTGGGCAAAAGGGCGCACGTTTCGCGTGGGCGTCATAGCATTTCAGCATGCCGTGAAGCTGTGTTGCCGTTAATTGCACCGAAATGAAGAAGAAAAGCAGCGGAGTGAGTTTCTACAAGTTCCTGGCAGACTCTGAAAGGCATAGAAGGTGGATAATATCCGTGGATCGAAAAGAATGGTCGCCTCGCGCGAACGACCGTTTGTGCGGCAAACACTTTCTTGAACGCAAGTGCGGCTTCCATTTCAATCTCCGTCCCGAGGCTTGCTTATCAGCAGGGAAACCGTTGTTTGATCGAGACCACCCGGATTTTGTTCCCATGGTGTTCGCGCACAAAGCACCGGCCAAGCGCTCGTCGAAGGCTCGCTACACCCGTGCTACCCAGCAGAAGGGGATCGGCGAAAGAAGGGCAGTGTTGTAGGCGTTACCGAAAAATAAACGAAATACGTTACTCGTTACTTGCAAATAAAAGGTACACATTACTGAGCTACGTTACCTAAAAATAATAGGAACAGCAGGGCCGAAATAAAAAAAAAAATTCTCGATTCTAGGCCGACCAAAAAGTATAGGAAAAACACCATAAATTAAACACAGAACGGAACTTATCTGCAATGTACAGCACTATTTCGGTCACGAATCCGACGGTATGCTCACGGTTAATGTCCGCATTTTTCCTGATCATTCGTCGTCCTCACTGGTATCTTTGTCACTGTCCACTTCCCACAACGCGTGGTCATCCGTACCGTCCGGGGCATTCGAGATGCAACACTTTCGGAACGACTTTACTACCAGTTCCGCCGGGATGTCGTCCCATGCGGCCGCGATCCAGGTCGTGGTGCCTTCCCTTCCGCGGTCCTGAGAACGCCATTCTTGTTGCCGCACATGCAAAGAGCTGACCACGCTGCTTTCTCTAGCGACGCACATTTTTTTCGTCCACGCCAAAGTCACGCTGGGCTTGCAGGCTGTACGAGTGTTCAGCAGCCAAGACAACTTTCCTCTTAAAAGCCGCGGAGTAGTGGCATCGACACTTCAATGCCATAGCGTCAAGTAAAGACGAACGTTCCGTGCGTTCCGTGGTACACAGCGTATCTTCCCGAAGCGATGTAGACAAGATGGCGTCCCGCGGTCATGGCGGAGCCGGATCCTCGTATCTAGGCCGACCCCCGAGTTTCGGATTTAATTTTTTTGGAAAAACTATCGGCCTAGATTCGAGTAAATACGGTAATTTCTTTAAGACTTGGGAAGTAGTAACGAGTAACGTAACTATGTTACTTAAAATAGTAACATAAGTATGTTACCCGTTATTGTGTCGAAACCGTAACGGGTAGGTTACTACGTTACTGAAAAAAGTAACGCGTTACCAACAACGCCGTTACTTGTAACCTGTTATCGCCAAGACTGCAGAACGGACAAACCTTTACTGGCTGTCATGCCTTGTGGTCATGAGGGTAGGAAAAATATGATACCTTGACTTGAAGACGGTGTGTGTATTTAATCAATTAATAAATACACACACTTCCGCAGACCCAGAGTCTGCTGATCCCGCCGGCAGTGCGAATACCGACTTGAAGTAATCGTAGACCTCCAGAGACCTGTACGGCTGCACCGTGTGGGCCGTGAACTGGCTTGGCGAAAAAACTAAATATACGACGACGGGAGCTGTCGACTTCCGTGGCAGCAACTTTACGTCGGAAGTCCAGCAGGCCTTGTTTACGGCGTACGGCTCCTCGTGGGCAACGCCGTCCACGCGCAGTTTGTTTCGATACCGCTGCCGTTCAGGCTCGGGCCACGAGCTCAAATAGTCGGGCATAGCATACGACATACCTTGTGAGGAAATACGACGCACAAATAAAGATACAAGCGTCCCTACAACGTCAACAACGAGCGCACGCCATAGAACGCAATGGCGAAAACACGGAGAGCCGGGCACCTTTTGCCCACATAGCTACCGCGCATGCGCGGCCTTCCGGCCATTGGTAAACAGAGCCGCTCCGCGTGTCGGTCTATACATAGAGTTTTGGCTATATTGGACTGTTTTGCGATCTCCGCGCTGTTCGATATAAGCGGTTTTGACTGTACTTAAAACATACACATTTTTCGTTAATTCTTTTACTTGTCGCAAAGTATAGCCCCCCTATTTTATGTCTCCCTGGCCGTATACCTTAGCTGCAAAAACAGCTTTCACAGCTTTTTTTTTGAACCCCTTAAGTGCCACTTTTTTTTTTTCTTAAAGTAACCTAAAAGAGCCATATTTTTTTTATTTAGAAGATTTATTCCTCTAGTATTACTGATAAAATTTCAAAAGTTTATTATGCAAAACTCAGCGGAGTCGAAAAAAAAAGCGCCAACTACGAGTGCTGCCATCTATGATCAGCGCCGCAAATTGCTCGGACGAGCCTAGCTCGTCCGTGGAATTGACGGCTACCGGAGAGGACGAGCTGAGCTCGTCCATGGCATTTTTAGCCAGAAAGTGGCCGACGAGCTCAGCTCGTCTCACTTAAAGGGTTAAGCAAATCAGAAAAGCCTCAAAATAACACCCTCTATATCTATGAAGTGGGCTTCATACCATCATTAAAGGGGCACTAAAGTGCTTTTTGATATTCTTGTTTTATTGTTATAACTCAATCTACGCCCTTTAAGCATCCTAAAAAAAAAATCTAAATTACATTCATGCGCGGCTGATCTGCATACCATATTTGCTCGAGTAATAGCCACACTCTTTATGCAGAAAACCTGAGCGTTCACTTTACTGCGGAGCACGCAGATTTCCAATCACCGCGATCGACACCATGATTCCAGCTGTTTACAGGAGAAAGATAACGTCTTCGTGCAAAGATACCATCTGTGAAGATTGCATTTGTATAAAGAATCATGTTCTCGATCTGGTTATTTGCTATGTTATTTATGTGCAACGCGATGATTGGCTGTATATGTGTTCTGTGGAAAAGCAGACACAAGGGCCTTCTTCATAAATAGTGCGGCTATTACTCGAGTAAATACGGTATTAAAAAAGTGATCCAAGTTCTTAACACTTTCCGTTGCGTAGAACGACAGATGACATTATCGAACCTTGTTGAATATGGTCGACAGATGACATTATCGAACCTTGCTGAATATGGTCGACAGATGACATTATCGAACCTTGTTGAATATGGTCGACAGATGACATTATCGAACCTTGTTGAATATGGTCGACAGATGACATTATCGAACCTTGCTGAATATGGTCGAACGACAGATGGCACCTGTCAGCCACTCGCGAGCAATGGGTTCCCGCGTGGACGAGCAGCCGACCAATCCCGCTCATCCACACGGAAACCCATTACTTCCAAGTGACTGTCAAGCGCCGTCTGTCGTTCCACAATATTCAGCAACGTTCGGTAGCACCATCTGTCGCACTGTGCCGATGGTAAGTGTCAGGAACTTTGATCACATTTTTAATACGCAAATCGGCCGCGCATGAATGTAATTCTGTTTTTTAGGATGGTTAGAGCTCGCAGATTGAGTTATGAAAATAAAACAAGGATCTCAAAAAGCACTTTAGTGCCCTTTTAATGCACCTTACCAGGACACAAAATTATGAAAGAATTTCAGACAGGGAGCATTTCTGGCAATGCATCAATTCTTTCCAGATGAGACTGCTTTACGCGCAATGTTTGGGTGGAATTGGCCAATGAAACTATTTCACCCCGTTTATCAACGCACCTGAGAACCTGACTCTCGTTCGTCACTCTCTGTCTTCATGAGGAGCGTTGCATGGCCTTGCGGCACCAGTTTCTTGAACACTTCGCTGAAGTACTTGGACACTTGCTTGAAGGTCAACTGGATCGCCTCATATTTACGCATCTCCAGGGCATTCATGAGATCTTGGATCGACTGTATAGGAAGAAACAACTTACTCAGACCGAGTACAACGTTGGGGGATTTCGCAACAATGCTTCCCCAAGTTTAGTGCTGGACCCTATCCCACCCACCAAAATCGTGTTCACAATGAGTGTGTCCCACAGTGTAGAGTGAAATGTTTTAGAGTCAAACTAGCTGTGGCTGTGTAATGCCAAGAATTAACAGCCCAAAGAACACAAAACAGGCGTCGGCTTTTGCTCTAAACCAGCAACTTTTGGGGAAAAATCCAAGGAAAAGCGCGTTGTACAAATGATTGTCCGCCCCTCGACCTGAGATAACCCGTACACCACGTCACGTCCAATTTCTCCACATTGCTTCCCGGCTTCTGGGGTATCTGTGCACGTAGGCTTGTGTCCACAATATTTCCGGCAGACAAATTCCCCAAAAGACTTCTTCAAGGACGACAGGCAGTAGCTTTCTGCACCGAGCGCTAAATGTGGACCCTCTACACGACTGGACACCCGACCCAAGTCAAGAATGGGGACACGTACGCTGTGTCCTCGGTCCAGCTCCTCTTTCCTCTTGGCCAGTTTCTCCTTCTGGTCCGAAAAGTTGATGAACTGGTCGAGGGCCTTCTTGTTGACATGGCTGTACTTCTTCAGCTCGTGGTTGCTCTGCTCCAGCTTCTTGAACAACTGGGGGGGACAGAAGCGAGCCAGAACACGTAAGTAAGGGCTAGCAACGCGGCAGGTGGTCGGAACCCATTGTCGACCCCAAGAACCGTGCAACGATGCTTTCGTCCCTTTTTCCTCGGCAGCCAAGAGGACATTCATAGGGGGATCAGGGTTCTCAAGCTTGTTGTCCAAAAGAGAGCTAAGGAACACACTGGATTTCCCGCAACCAAACGGATTAAAAGCTAAGCACAGCGGAAAGCAGAGCGGGATGGTTAGACTCGTAGGAATGCCCTCAAACTGCGGACAACTTGACAAAGGACTCACTTTGCACTTTCCATTTCTGCTCATTTCCCCCTCAGCTATATGCTGTGTCCCCTTTCCCTGTCATTTCCAAAGAATATCCTACCCCCTTCCTTGAGTGCAGGGAACATGGCCCTCCCCTGTCCCTTCCTTTCCTCCTTCCCTGCCTTTGCTGGCTGGGAGGAGGAGGCGTCGAGGACTATCTTCCTTGCAAAAAAAACTAAGTTCATCCACTGGCCTTTCGGCTAGGGGACATAGAGAGCATTCGGCTGCGCAGGAAACTCTGACTTAGATTACTCGAGGACAAAAAACTTGTCCCTTTTTGCCCATTTTCTCTGTACCATATTGCACGATAGATGTGTATTTCTACAATTCTATTTCCTCCCAATGATTGTATAAAGTGAACAGTGTGCTGAGGATAAACGTTTTAAAAATTTAAAAATATTGACAAAAATTTCACTGCAATTTATAACTTCACGTGTTTATTCAAAGACACAATTTTTTTTTTTTTAAAGGACAGTGAAAATGAGAGATATATTTCTTCGGGATAATGTTATCGACCGCAGTGGACGTCGGGTTACGCGTGTAAAGTGACAATAAGCGAATTAATGACCTAAAATCCGTAATTAACTCATTTTAGTTGGCACATTTCCATTAAGGTGTGATAGCAGTTGTAAGAATTCAGACAACTGCTAAATTTTGCTCCGCAATTTTCTCTGGAAAATTTAAGCCGTGATCACACAAGATACCAAAACTAGGTGCAACAGGAACGGCAGAGGTCCAACCCAGAAGAGATGTTGGCCTCTGCAGTGGATGCAGGTAGCTAGTCATTGCGAGCCGATAAGGGTCACATCGCCATAGATAAAGCGCCCTACTCTGCAGTCTTCTCGAACAGTCAGCTTTCGGCTTTGTTTCCCATCAGTTTCAGTATGGCACACTAGATAGCCTAACTTCGCCAGAGAATAGCACAGAGGTGAATCTAGTTGCGCGATTTCTAACAAACGCTATGGCATATTTTGACGACAGGCAACATGTCACTAATTAAAATGTGCCAAATAAAAAAATTATTTAAAACTTTCAGCCTTTCTACTCTGGTAAAGACGGAAGACCAGCGGAGCTGTACTATGTCACCAATTAAAATGTGCCAAATAAAAGCATTATTTAAAACTTTCAGCCTTTCCACTCTGGTGAAAAAGGAAGACCAGCGGACCTGTACTACGACCTCAGGGACGACGCTTAGGACGAACTCAAGGACGTGTAGGAAGACGTCTAGGACGACCTCAAGGATGACTTCTAGGACAAACTCGAGGACGCCTAGAGGACACCCTCAAGGACGATGCCTAGGACAACCTCAGGGACGATGGTTAGGAGGACCTCAAGGACTTCAGGACGACCATAAGGACGACTTCTAGGATGACCTCGAGGAAAACGTCTAGGACGACCTCAAGGACGCCGTCTAGGATGATGTCAAGGACGACGTCTAGGACGACCTCAAGGATGACATCAAGGATGACATCTAGGACGACCTCAAGGATGACTTCTAGGACAACCTCTCCGACGACCTCAAGGACAACGCCAAGAAGTACAAGGAGTTTCCGAGAAATGAGAACCGTGTTTTTCAGCCCGGGTAAGTAAGCTATGCATCGCAGAAAGCTCAAACTTCGAGAAAATGTGACGCTAACGGTTGGGATAGAATGCAAAAGTCTGACAACTAGGTGTCAATTGGATGAAAAGATAATTGAGAAAAACAATTTCTCTATGAGCCGATGTCCAGCTAAGTCTAATATCGACAAAACAAGAAATGACAATGTGGGCACCTGTAGTATCTATTTCAGTTAAAAAAACTTGTCAGCAAGGAAGAAAACAACATCCTCTTTCTTGTTGAGTTTTTTTCACTGAAAGAGATACTATATCCCCCAGAGTGTGATTCCTTGTTTAAACAATATTAAGCTTAGGTGGACATCAGCTCATAGAGAAATTTCGTTTTTCTCAATTTTCTTTTGATCCAGGTGACGTCATGTTCTCAAACTTTTGCGTTCTATCCCAACCGTATTTTTGTCTTAGAAAAAAAGACCTTTCAAACCAAAGGCTCAAAATTATGTGAGAAATACCTTCGACTGAGGTCCAGCCAAGAGGAATTTCGTTTTGCCCCCGGAAAGGACAAAATGAACATTACGCAAACGGAACAAAAAAGGATGAGACAAAAAAAAAAAACTTCTGGTTGTAACTGAGCAAACCAATGTTCTCCAACTCACCTGTTTTAAACTAAGATTTTGGTACTTCTCAAAGGCATCCGCTGGAAGTGAGCCCAACTCCCGAATCTTGCGCATACACTCGTCTTTCTGCAAGAAAAATGTGCAACTCTTGGTGACAAACGCACACATCGTATCCTACATAAAAACCTGTCAAAAACAATACCATTCCTCTACTGCTGACTGTACCGTACAAGTCAATTTATGATGTCGCCAACCACAGAAACCGTCTCATTTACTTGTTGAAAGCATTAGCTTTCAACAAGTTATAATGAGGAAGAAAATGCATCATTCAACGCAGTGATGTGCTCGGTCCGAGCCATTTTGGAGCCACTTTTGGCTGCAGCCGCTTCACGAGAGCGTGCGCTCGGCCGCCCCTCTTGCGTCAGGCGTTGCTGGAGGGGAGAGGAGGGAAGGGGGGGCTGTGGCTGCGTCTGCTCTTTTCGGTGCAGAGGAACATGGCGGCGCCTGAGGCATTTATATCGCTGGCAGCCGCAACCTCGGCAGTAGCGAAATGTGGCCGTTCACGCCAGTAAACTGCAAACTAAGAGAGCGGAAGAACAACATTCCGCTTTCGCATTCACAACTCATAAGAAGTGCTTAGGTGTCCCCAGAATGTTTCTTTGTACTATGCCTTTAAAACAAATACTAGTAAAACATTAAAAAGAAAAAAGAATTGGCTGCAAAAGGGGTTAAAGATTACAGTTGAATATTGATTAACCAACCCTCATTTAACCAAATCTGCAATGCAAACAACTTTCTTTACATTCCAAGCTGAATTCCAGAAAGGTTTTTTTTTTTTTGTTCAATTTAGGATGCAACTTTCACAACTGCCTGAAAAAAAAAAAAAAAAATCCTTTAAAGACAAAAGGCTTTGCTCCAAGGTGTTTGATCAACTCCGGTCACTTTTCATGCCTTTTCTACTTTGGCAAGGGAAGGCCTCATAAAAAAAAAGAACAGTAAGAGAACATACCTCGCAGCTTTTTAAATGCATTTCATTGTGTCGCTCCGTCTTTTTGCGCAGCACTTCATGCATTTTTCTTTCAGGGCGGGCATGACTCAAACTTAAGTTTGGAACACAACACAACAGCCTGCTGATCTTTCTCTGACTCTTCCTCTGGCAAGTGTTTCTGCACTACTAAGAAACCACCCTTTTCCATTCCACTAGTTTCATTGTGCATAGAGATATCAATGTTGATAATCGTACACCGTGTGTGTATCAGGCTTCACTGCTTGCACCAGCATGCTTGGAGGGATGCGGGCAAGCAGCTGGGTCAGCTCAATGGGCTCAGGAATTTTGCTTGGTCTTATAGGTTGACAGTCTCATTACGATTGTAAACTGACCTCTAATTGTAAATAAAAGTTTAAAAAAAACTTGACCAGTATTTTATTAAATACTCATCATGGGCCCCCAAAAGCACAACTGGTTGTTACAATTTCCGAGTCCATGCATTTTTCGTCACGGTCCTCCGAAAGATATATCAGCGAGGTTCCACTGAGCATCTTTCCTCGAGAATTGATTCTGACGAGCGTGCTGCCACATTAGCTACAAATTATAAGGACAAAACATAACGGGACACAAACAGACACCTTTTCTTGGGCTCTTACTTACCCGAGGAGACACTTAATTTCAGGTCAGGTTCACGCTTGCCTATTTTTCGATTTCCCCCACAGCACTGACGATTGAAAAGTGGAACTCGGCACACTCCCCTTTTCAGGGGCCTTCTCCTCGACGCACCTTTTTGAGGAGCAGTGACTGGCGGCTGGTCATCTTCTCCAGGTCCTTGGCGTCATCGTTGATGCGCTCCTGCCAGTCCCGCTCCTGACTCTTCCAGTTCTCCAGCTGTGACTGTAGTTCCTTTTGCTCCTTGTTATTCCCTTCCACCTGTTTCTCCAAGGCTGCGAAGATGCAACACGACGTCAACATCCAGGCTCATCAAAGGAAAGAAAACAAAAACAGGGCGCAGGCCACAAAGCCATGACCCCATCTGCAAACATCTCCCAGCTGGCTAAACATTGTTTTCACTCCCAAGGCGAGCACATGTCGCTACTACCAATGCAAAAGCAAAAGAAACTGTTGTCTGCAGAACCTGCCATGTTCCTTAGAAGCAGCAAATTCGTTCCTTCCGATTTCTTTCGTGTGCGAGTGAGCGCACCCTTTTGTCCGCTTGGATTCCTTGAACCTTCGTTGGGAAACGGGTTCACCTTCTTCACCGAGGACTATTACGGGGAGAGCTGTTCATATTTTTTTTGAAGGACTAGTAATCACAATTGACTGGTTCCACGCCAGCTGATGCTGGCAGACACTAAGAAGGTTTCACCCACCTTTGAGGTTGGTGTTGACGTCGCCGATGCGGGCGTTGACGCTTATCAGCTCCGCCTGACTGTTCTCTAGTTTCCGGCGTCGGTCTTCGACAGATATTTCCTGGAGTGCCTGTTAATGAACAAAGTATTATTCAAAACACTGGAGGTTGACAAAATCTGCTTTGCTTCAATGCTGTGCAATTAGCTCACCGCTTCCAGCTCCTCTTTTCTTCTATACAAGTTGTTGTTGAGCAGGTTTTCCAGCTTGTTTTTCTCGGCCTCGAGCTACGGGTACATGAAAGGACACACAAACTCTGTGAAGAAGTGCGCCGGTACCGACTATAAAATATGCCCCGTCATTCTACTTACGAGATACATTTTCTGAAAATGGGGAAAACCCACAGCCATGGAGAAAACCTCCTATGAATGAAAAATTCCAAGCCGTCCTCGAGCCTCCAGAGGCTTCTAACCCGTGGGGGCAGACCCAGCTTTTGCCGAGACGCACAAAGGCCCGGGGGGCACTTCCAAGAATGAACCAAAATTTGGCGGGAACATATCAGGATTAAAGTTTCTTTCCAATAGTTTTGAACACATCGTGCATGGACAAAGGCTTCCTTTGTGGTACCAAAGAAATCTCTCCAGGAAGCAATCATCCTTACTGATTTTGATAGATCCACTTACATCGCCAACTATAATTACATTTTGTAAAGGCAGAGAGGCAAGCGGAAGTAGCTAATAAAATGCTTAGCTTGCGCTTGCTACGTCGATAGCATGCCCATGACAAAGACCTAACAATGAGGATAAGCTCAATGAAGAGGGCAGATGACATGCAGATGTAAATCAGAGTTTGTATGTTTAACAATTCTACAGGATGTAAAAAAAAATTTACAGGTTTTTTTTCACAGTAATAATAAACTTTGTATAGTCAAACATTCATTTTTTGCCCAAATGTAACACTTTTGCATGTTTTATAGTTGTCCAGGGTCTGCAAAAGCAGCATGTCCAGAATTTCATGCAAAAGCAGTTTGCATGAAATATGCAAACTACTTCTGCAAGTTTCATACATGTCCAAGGTCAAGATTAGCATGCAAGCGATGAGGGTAGCCAGAGATCAGGCATTCAACCCCACTGCATCTCGCTGCACTTTTGGTTTGTGTTTAAAGAAAAGCTAGCCTTGTGAATGGAATGGGGCAGGGCTTTTACTACGGCGCAAGGTGTAGCAGGTAAGCCGAGTGATTGAAACTGCCCTAATTCCGATTCAATGGGGACCTCACGACTGACCCGCATGCGCTCGCTGAACGCCTCCTTGTTCTCCTGAGTGAGGCGCCGGATTTCGTCGTTCAGTCGATCTACTTCCTGCTGGTCCGCCACTGACAGCTGTGTCAGCAGGTCCTGCTGAAGTTCACTGCGCAGTGACTGTTCCGTCGACTCCATCGACTTGAGGCTGGAGTCCAGGCTGGCCAAGCTGCGCTCCTGTAAACGAGGCATGCGGTAACTCTGCTCACTATGTGGGGAAAAGGCGTTTTCAGAGACTTTCTATTACTTTTTTATCCTGAGGAAACTGAGGTTTACAATATGCCATACATAAAAATGAAGCTAAGCAAATGGGGTTTTGAATGATGCAGACATCAAAACAGACTTTATGCAAAATAAATTCGTCAAGCGAAGTTTTTTTGTGTTGTTTTCAATATTGGTTTAAATTTAGTAAGATATCTATATCTCAGAAAAAAAGTGAAAAAAGAAAAAAAAATGAAATACATGTTTTTTTTTTGCTTTTTTTCCAGTGTTGTACACATTCCTCCAAAACAGGAATGAACGCTCGTTCCTTGTACGCTTTTAATTTTGGAACGAGTTCCCGTTACAAGTTCCAGTGGTGCGAAAGGAATGCGTTCCACTTACATTTCTAGGAATGGAATGTGTCATTACATTCGCACATTTTAATCAAATACGGTGCTGGATAATCCGTAGATAAAATAAAGCGAGCAAGTGAAAATGTCCACATTGAACAATATGTCGTATCGCCATGATCATCTTTGTTCCAAACCTTTTGATAAATTTTACGCTTGGCGTTTATTACAAGTACTGATCAACAATTGTTATGGAAACGGCAAAGACACGTGTCACGAGCGAATGCTCCACCGCCATTCACTTCCAAAGGCCGTTAACTTCAGTACAGTGACGCCATCTGCTTCCAAGGGTGGCACGAGGCATGGGCCTCATGCACTCGCGCATTTGAAGCTACTTGCAAGACAAACGCAAACATATTGAGGGGCTTTAATTTGTTCCAGTTCTTTGTTTTTGACTAACTCGCGGACACTTCTCCATCCTTCGTTGACTGAGGAAATAAGCCCCCAAAACCTCACATTTCAGTCAGACTCAGTGCAGGGTCAGCACTTGCTTACAGTTTACCCATGTGGAGTAGTATTTGGTAGAAAAGTTTACTATCCAAGGTCTGACTGCGTGTCTACTTGCCGACCCACTTTCTCCAAAGTTCATAAAACTTCCACGGGAGCGGGGGGAAGGAGGCTTTGTTTCAGGCAAACACCCATAGCACTTTGCTTTACCACTCTTCGGAAACACTATCCCCTACAGCGGTTCAGCATGATCACTCGCACTCAAAGGAAAGTTGTGCTCAACGAGAAATGCTATAAACAGGCATTCTGCACAAATTATGCTAGTGTCACTATCCCTTCCAAAGAAACTCGTCAGATCTACGTGGGTATCCGTGCTTAGCACGTGTCCTTAGTGTTTGAAAAGAGACTTGCAGTTTGATGTCGGCCTTGCCACTATGCAAAATGTTTGTGTCACAAGTGTAGGATGCACAAAAGCCAGACTTCTCATTTTCGACAGTATGAAGCAGACACACTTTGTGCTTCCGAATATCTGAATAACTGAAACGGTTTAGCGCTGCGAGTATCCCTTCACACTCCCTACCATGCACATGCCATAGGCCGCTCAAGATGTCACTACACTCTTTCTCTAGGCACAATCATCACCAATACTGGCTTGTCTCTATTCACATGGTGTCGTTTCATCTGTCTACGACTGCAAATAGGGCTAACTGCACACTTTTGCATAAAACTGGAAAGCACAAGTTTCTAATGGAAACATGTTAATTTTCAATAATTAAGAAGTTACTTAACAAAGTATAGTTAATTATTTGACTTAATGTGACGATTAGCTCCTCATATTATGACCCCCTGTCCTTATAACTTGCCTGTACAGACCGCATTAGTGTATCTTTTGCGGCTTTTTTAAAAATAAATCTGCGTGAACTAAAATCAAATGCCCTGTATACGCCTGGCTAGGGGCTGCGTATGCTTTGTTGTCTATGCTTGTCTGTAATTACACATTACACTCAGCCGCAATGCTTTTCACATAAAATCAGCCCACAAACACATTCTGTGTAAAAATGCACTGGCATTAGCAACTGGCAGAGTCAAAGCACATCAATGGGCAACCTCAGAGTCACCCAACATAAAGGCACGCAAAAGAACCAGGTGATAATAAAAATATAAATTCAAATTAAATTAGGGCCTAGCTAAGAACTGAGGATTAATTTAGACCACTAGGGGACCTTTCGATGTGCCAACCAAAAAAGTTGTTAGTACGTGGCGCCTTCTCTGCAATAAGCCTCCGACAGATGGTGGGCACCTCGGCTGGGATTCAAACACACCTACTGGAGATCTGCAGGCCAGCACTTCTCCACAACAATAAAACTAGTATGTTAGCATACCTTTGGCTGTTTAGAACGTTCCAGGGCTGTCAGCTCCTCCTTCATAAGCCGGATGTCAGCCTTGAGCTTGTCAAAGACGTCCCTGAAATTAATGAAAGGCTAATGTGCACCTGACTAACAGCACTGGCGATGCAGAAAGAAGATTACAGCAGGGCCTCACTTGTTTTTGCTGTTCTTGGTTTCCGCTTTTTGCATGTCGCTGACCACTTGGTTGATTTGGCTCTCTGTCTGTGGGATTCAGTCAAGGCACAACCAAAGCAACTTCGAAAAGTGTTACTCATGCCTTGATGGTCACACCCAAAATATATGAATTTCCTTAATTAATATCACATTATGGGAGAACAACCAACATCTTCAATCCATGCTCACCTTGACCATATATCTGAGCCCCAAAGTATCTGTAATACAACCGTTCTGGCCCATAAATGCACATAAAATAAACAAGACGTAAAAGGAAGCATCGGTCACTATTTTGAACACATTTGAAAGCAAAGGAAAGGTGAGGAGAGGCGAAGAAGAAAGCTCGGTGCAATAACCACACCCGCATTATCCCAACCCCACATAAGATGCTCACCGCACATTTCCAGAGCTCAAATGGTGCTTGGTGCCAAAAGCGAAATGTGAAGCACTCCAGAACCACCAAATTCCTCGCTCGCAAGTAAAGGATATCGGACAGCTTTTGCTTGTGCTCTGCCAGCTGTTTTTCTACCTCGGTGATCTCTTTGACAAGTTGCATGTGCGCTTTGTGGAGGTCGAGCCGAGACCGCCGCGTGTCAAAGTAACCCCCCGTCAGGGCTCCCTTATGCGACACCTGGTCTCCTGCAGCACAGAAACACCCAAAGAGAAAATGTCGCCAAGTCAAACAGAGCACATGGCAATGAGCAGTACTAGCTACTGCGCATGCCCATACAATATAGCCACCACTTTATCACTACCCAAAACCAGAGTGAAAAACGGTCAAGCAGCCATCAGTTGGGCAAAATCGCAACATCCTTTTTTTTAAATGACGCAGCCATCCGCTTCCTCGACCAAAGAGTAACAAGTATAATGATTCCGCAGGATAAAAAAGGGTGGAGGTTTTGTCACAAAGCGTCTAGGGCTACGAGCTATGGTCCACAGGGTTTCCAAGAACTTTGCACTCCAGAGGTCGAAACATAGCTTAGACAAATGAGGAAAGCAGACCAGTGGAAAATCCATATTTCACAAAGGGAGATCGCTAAAATAAAAAAGTATGCTGTTCAAAGAGAGTGGGCCACTACGTCAATGCACAGTGCAATTAACTTACACATAAAAGACTCCAAAGTCTTGTGAAATTTATTACTTATATTGGTCAATCAGTGAACTCGCACTTACATAAGATAATTCCTACTCAAGGTTCAAGGTTTACTCTACATGTGCTATTATATGCGAGCTGCACTATTTTCAAATATAAAGCAGCACTTAACTAGCTAACAAATAAAGATAAAGAGGGCAAGGCAAACTCGGCTTCCGTGCTATCTAGGTACAAGTTCATCCTGGTTTACTCAAACCTTTTTATCACAGAAAATTCATAGTGCTTTAAATGAGGGCCACAAAACCCCCTTAAACACCAAATGCTTTTTTTTTTCTTTTTTTAGTACATTAAAGAGATTGTTTAGCTTACAGTCATAACCAAATGCATGACTCAGCTCTGCTTTAAATTATGCCTAAGTTACAAACATGCCTTATTAGGCATAGGATTGCTCAGGAAAGGTTGAAGGCTGGGAACCCTAGGTGTGGTCCAGGGAATACTACTTAAGAACCCTCGCTCTAACTTATGACCAAAAAAATACTATCTGAAAGAGTCTACTGGGCACAAAGACCTACAAAGGGAACTACTTGCCATCTAAAGTGATGCAGTCCAGATTAGATGTGCGTGCAATCTGGGTGGCGACTTCGAGATTTCGGCAAATTAGGGTCTTGCCGTATATATATTTCATGGCGCTCTCAAACTTGGAGTCAAAGTTGAGTTTGCTGATCATGGGAATGGCGTCCTACAGAAAAAGGCAACCACAGGAGCGGGACAGAAATGTTAAGGTCGGAATGCTGGCTGCGCAGTTGGCGACACATCCAGGAGACACCACAAAGATGATATCAAACCGGGAAATGTAGCAAAGACTCACGTTACTGTTGGGGTACTGCACATCTTTGTACATGAGCCGGTTGAGGGGCATGAAGGTCACCTCTCCGGGAAGTTGCTGCCGGTTCATTTCTTGGAGAATCTTGGTGCCGATGCGGTCGCTGTCCACAATGTGGTAGAAGAGCCTGGAGGAACACAAACACTTGAAGTCAATGCATATATTATGGTGCACCGTGCATTCCCGAGGGTGCCCATCAAACCACTCTGGCATCGTTGCCGCGAGGCGGCTACACAGTTGCCTCACTTCAGACACGATCACATAGTCGTGTCACCGCGGGATCGATTGGGATCTCGAATTCGGCTCCGGACGTGCCGCTTTCTCTCCAAGCCACTGGATGGCGCTACAGGTGCCCCAGGGCGGGCAAGGAGAAACCTCCTCGCCCATCGATAGATATAGTCAGGGAGACCGGGAGGGAAAACTCTCTTAGGACTCCGGGCGGGCTCTGGGACAGGCAAGTGCGTGTGGCGGGATCTGGGGTAATCGCGGGACACGAGGCCTGGGGGCCCTCCTTGTGTTCAGCTTTGGCTTTACATGCATTTGCGAATATTTGTTAATGTCTCGTGTATTTGTAGTTTAGAGCGAGTGTTTTGAGCATTGTGTTTTATGTACCAATAAACTCCCGCTCCCGTGAAAGAACCAGGCTGGACTTGGGTTGTTGACGGACCACGTGAAAAATGGCGAATAGGCGGCGGTACGCGATTTCCTACAAATAAAAACAAATAACAAAAAAAAAAAAAAAAAGGAAAGAACTTGCGCCTTCTGACGTGCAAGATGGACCGCACATGATGCTACAGAAAAGCTCTTTGAGAGCGTGTGTTGAGAAAGCTTTACGAGCCAACTTTGGCGCCAGACAACCAAATTGTCAGCAAAAAAAGAAAAGAGAATTTGCGCTTTCCGGCGCGCAAGATGGACTGCACACGATGCTACAGAAAAGCGCTTTGAGAGCGTGCACCACTTATCTTTGGCGCGCGCTGTCTCCGTGCCGGACCACGTGCTATGTTCTCCGTGCTACTCCATGCCAGATTGGTTGCGCTGGCTTGTGTCATTCGATACGGTCCATCTCAACAGTGTAGAGGAGCAGGCACATATTTGTGCACGCTCGGCTTTGCAGCAAAGGGACCATGTTTCGCGGTACGTTGGTGGTTTTTCTGCTGTCGTGCCGTGCAATGTGAGCCTGCGCACATTCGCTCGGGACGAATTATCCAATGCGGAGTTTTCCCGAGTTTAACTATCGAACTTTTCCTCCCATTTAAAATGTAAGGCGCTCGCCGGGACTTTTGAACATGATCGAATTAAACGAAAAGTCGAATTAACCGAGGTCGAACTAACAAAAGTTTACGTACGAAAAACACTTTCCATTAAAATCCTGCAGAATTGGTTTTATAAATACAAACCACTTCCAAATTTGGTGTCTGGCAGTTGCAAAAACGTTTTCCTCATATCCTAAAACTACTTTTGGGATCCTTTTATGTAGTTTTTATTTTCTTTGTACCTTTGTTCCTAAGCATATTTTGCCACTATCAGTACTATTGTCAGATGTGCCTGACAATAGTCAGACACATCTCGTCTTCCATGTCACCCCACTCGGGGCCTTCCTCCTGTACATGTCTCTTTCCTAGACATTCATTCACCTTCCTCTGGCCTTTTAGAGCGCAGCTCTTAGGGGCCCGTTTCCGGCTTGAGCAGCGTCGGCGTAATTGCGAGACCACGTGACCCCCCCCACAAGGTCACGAGACCCCCTGAGGTCACGTGACCCCCCGAGGCTACGTGACCCCCTGAGGCTACGTGACCCCCTGAGGCTACGTGACCCCCTGAAGTCACGTGACCCCCTGAAGTCACGTGACCCCCTGAAGTCACGTGACCGCCCGAGGTCACTTGACCGCCCGAGGTCACGTGACCCCCCTAAGGTCACGTGACCCCCTGATGTCACACAACCCCCCCCCCCCCCCCGCCCCAAGGTCACGTGACCTCAAGGAGTCACCTATCCCTCGGTACGCTTCCATCCTCCTTCTCAAGAGCAGCGCTCTAACCGGCGTTACAGGGAATTGTAAACGGCTTTTATTTTTTTTCTTGTTCAAGACTGAACTTTCACACATTTTTCATTCACGTCGGCATTGACGACAGAAATTTGGAATTCAGTCCGACACCCTCAGTACTTCTGTGCAGTGGGAAGATGAGAAAGCTCCTTGATGATCATGCCAAGCAATATACCCACATTGCAAAGCGACTGGCAGCACTGACTTTACTGTCTGCAATTTTTGTCACAAACACGTTAGCGTGACCAATGGAAAGGGTGTCCTACGCATCGCCGAGCACGCACAAGAATTCCAATTGGCACACCCAGCAGGAAAGACCTCGTTTAGTGACATGTAAATGCCTCTATTACTTTCAGTTTTATTTCAGACAAATTACTTCAAATCACAAAAACCCCACCTCTCGTAAGGTTGTTCTACTAAATTCACTAATTACAATTCTTAGGCCATGTGTCTCATGAAAACTCCCTTAACCCTTTCACTGCCGGGTTTTTTTCCGACTGCTCCTCACCCCCTGCCGGGTTTTCGAGCTCACTGGACGCCACTGTGATGCCATTGCAGATTCCTGAAGATGATGGGTCAAAAGTGTGCTCTTGAGGGTTGAATTCTTTCTTCTTCCAGTAGAAATTCTGATCGTCAAGTTTTATCTTCTTCCTCCGATTCTTAAACGGCACGGGCTCTTTCTCACTGTCGTCGCTGTACAAGTCACTTAGCTGAGCTGCATCATCGTTCTCACTCTCATCTGAGTCAGAATTCACCAACAGTTCCTGAATTTCCTTGTCCGTCAAATCGCGGAAGCACGTGGCACGCTTACTCGCCATGCCGGCGCTGCGCCGCGCTGCTGAGACAACGACGAAGCAAAGCGGATGTAGAAACATGCGCTCCATCTGTTGTCTAAAATTTAACCTACAAGTTACATGTGTTTAGGTGACCTCTCCATAGATGGCGCAACATGCCCGCATTTTTTTTTTCGCACGAGTTTTCTCGGGAGTGGCAGGGAGTGAGTTTAAAAGGCAACATGAGTATACTCGGGAGTAGCAGGGGGTGTGCGTGGGTGGTGCCCTGAGTTATCTCGGGAGTGGCAGTCAAAGGGTTAAGGAATGCCTGACAAGACCCACAGGAGCTGCAGGGAGGACGCAGGTGTCACCATGCACAAGGTCGAAACCCAACTACACTAGAAACACGAAAAACTACAGAACTGCATGTATTACGAACAAAATTCCAAATAAACTCCAAACTTCTGGCAAAAAATAAACAAAAAAAGACCCCCGACACGCAACCCTAATTAACTCCGCATCATTCAAAAGTCTCCTGCGCAACGTACACGCTCAAGTAGGACTCCACAAGGAACTCCAATTTTCCCCTATGTGGCACGGCCGAAACCCACATTTTTTTAGCGAACGCTCAAAGCCTGCACTCGCCATCGTACAGTAATATGAATCACACCCACTTATTTCCCGAGGTGACTTCGACGGCGGTATAGATGGTCTTCTCGCAGTCGAAGTTCTCAATGAGCATCCCGTAGTAGTTGTTGGCGATCTGCTCGTAACTCCCGCCTTTGTCCCGAAAGGTTTGCAGAACCTTCCGCACGCTGTCTCTGCCATTCAAGGTAGCCTGAGGAAGAGAAAGCAGAGATGAGCTCCCCACACTGATTTTGGTCACCGTGAGAGTGAGATCTAATTTTCCTCTCACCAAGCAAGCCAAGCATCATCCGCAAATGCAAATAAAATAAGAAAATGCAATACGTCGTCCGTTAGAAAAAAAAAAAAAAAGTGGATCGTTAGGAACAAACTAGTGGCCTGGTGAAGTGATACTGAATGCCGGTTGAAATTGCAATCGTTTGCTATTTTCTGTTGGAAGCAATTCACAACCTGTGCTTTTGTTTGAAAATCTTAAGTGGGGAAGGCATTGCTCCTAAACTTTTTTTTCTTATTTTTACAGGACTATCTGTATGAAATTTTCAAGATACATTCATAGCACACATATAAGAGTAACTGCTAAGTTTCGTAAAACTGTGCCCATAAGTAATTAAGTTACAATTTTTTTTCAATATGGTTCACTAGCTTCCTTTATTCCAGGCCTGGAGAAATAGCAAAACATAGTGGGAATGTGAAATTTATAATAAGCATTCCTGTATAGGCATACCAGGGCATAACAAAGCCCTTTTTATTAATTTCTTTTCCAAAATTTGTTTGCACAACATTAAATTTTAACCAGGGCATAACAAAGCCCTTTTTATTAATTTCTTTTCCAAAATTTGTTTGCACAACATTAAATTTTATATTGTTGGTCATATCCTCATCCAACAAATTTAATTTGAGTAGTATTCACCGATGTTTGTTTGCAAACAAGCTACCACCCCCTATCGGCGGACCCCTGCGCGCTTCCGGTTTTCCTCTTCTTTTCCATTTGTCTCTCCTCCTTTTGTTATTTGCACAACTTTGTACAATGCACTAATGTTCTGATAAACCTACTACAGAAACTTCACTAAAGGAAACTCTTCTTACGCGACCGCTGTGCGTTGCTGAAGAATAAATAAATACACTCTGGAAGTCTACTGGGGCACCAAATACTGTGGCACCCTCGTGGTATCAACTCCCACCGAATGTGGTGAATACATTTGTAACACAATTTTCTAAAAAAAAGGAAGCCCTCACAAAGGTATTTAGGAACAGAATAAAAAAAGATATGCATGTGAATTCATTAAACTGTTCCCAAGACATTGCTAGGATAAGTGCCAATGCCAGTGGAAAAATCAATTTTGAGTAAATGGCAGTTTAAAGTTGCACACACATTTTCAGCATAGAGCCTGCTTCACGTGGCACGATTCTGCTTGCGATTTTCATTAAGTCACCACCTTGGTTTTTATTTATTTGTTTTCTCTCGAGCGAGCAACGTTGCAACCAAAAATCACGAAAATTACAAGCAGAATTGTGCCATGTGAAGCGTCTTTACCCGCAGAGTAGCTGGAAGTGTCCTTGCATACTTTCTTTTTGTTCCGCTGCTGTCTTTACTTAGTCTCAACGGCCGATGACATTGATAGAAAAATCAGAATCTGAAGTAGCGACGCGATGAGCATCGGTATCCTGCTGTGTAGAGGCGGGCAGCTGATGCTGCCTTCCGATGGTCGCCATGCAAAGAAGCTTGCATGGACCACTTCCATGCATCGAATCCATGCACCAGTGATGTGATTGGCCTAACCCATTTTGGAGCACCTTTTGCAGCAGCCAAAACAGTGTTCTGGAGCAGCAAAAGTGGCTTTTGGAGCAGACAAAACAGTCTTTTGGAGCAGCAAAAGTAGCTTTTGGAGTAGCCAAAACAATGTTTCTGAGCAGCAAAAGGGCTTTTGGAGCAGATATTCTTAGAAAAATATTTGTTTTAAGTGCAGGAGAAACGAGGGGCACTTTATGTTGTGTTGTCATGTGACGTAACTTGCTGCCTGTGTTTTTACTGCTGAGACATCCCACAAGTGGGATGTCTCAATTATCCTGATATTAATTATCCTGATATTGTGTGGACAGGTAATAACCCACCAACAGGCACACCCTCATCTGCCTCATCTGAATGCAATGATTTTGTTGGCCTCTGTTTAGACTTTTGTTTCACGCAATTAGTTACTCAACCAACCAGAGTGACCCCATTGACGGCGAACGTATTGGACCTTGTTCTCGCTACTCATCCTGAACTCGTTTCACCCATCTCCTATCTTCCAGGGCTTAGTGATCATTCCATATTGCATTTTAATGTAAAAGCAACAGTACCAAAACCATCAACTAATGTAAAGCAAATTCGAGATTACGCCAAAGCTAACTTTGATAAAATTAATCTTGACCTTTCAACTTTCCTCGATGAATATTTATCACTCTTCTCAAGTCGCTCAGTAGAAGAAAACTGGAACTTTTTCAAAACCGAAGTTAATAAACTAACAAATCAGTACATTCCCTTAAGGAGAGTTATCGAAAACTCTCAGTCACCCTGGTTCACCAGAGCCTTAAAACGCTTATCAAACAAAAAAAAGTGTCTATTTCGCGCCGCAAAATTATCCACGTGCGAGCACTGTTGGTTGCATTATCGTACTGCTGCTGAAGTGTACAAAAAAGCAATTGAAAACGCCAAACTAGAGTTCATGACTCATAGCCTACCCGCAATGTTGATCAACAATCCTAGACAATTCTGGAATACAATAAACAAAAAGACGCAGTCATCTATCACACTAAAAACCGCAAATGGTGATTGTATAGCCAGCGATGAGTGTTGAAATTTATTAAATAGTACTTTTGCAGATTCATTCTCTACTGATAACATGCACGATTTCCCTTCGCTAGAGAGTGCCGATTACTTGCCCATGGATCCTCTTTTTCTTGATTACGTTGGTGTCGGTCATATCATAGACAAACTCAAACTGTCATCTTCAGCAGGAGTGGACAGTATTAATTCCAAGTTTTTACAAAACACTAAACAATACTCCTCAATTATTTTAACAAAATTATTTGAACAGTCTATACAAGACGCTGTTCTCCCATCAGACTGGAAGGTAGGGAAGGTGGTACCCATTCACAAGGCTGGAGATAAATATTCCCCTCTTAATTATCGTCCGATCTCAATAACCAGCATTCCTTGCAAACTTCTTGAACATATAATTTTTTCTCACCTTGTCAACTTCTTAGAATCTAACAACTTCTTCAACAATGCCCAACACGGTTTTCGAAAATCATTTTCATGTGAAACCCAACTACTATCTTTCACGAATGACCTACATCACATTCTGGACCGAGGATCCCAGGCGGACTGCATTTTTCTGGATTTCGCCAAAGCATTTGACAAAGTTTCTCACAATCTTCTGCTTCTAAAACTTTCCAAACTTAACATAGACAATAACGTTCTCGCATGGATACAGTCTTTTTTAACTCAACGGTCTCAATTTGTCACTGTGAATAACAATAACTCCTCTTTTGTCAAAGTTGCGTCAGGGGTTCCGCAAGGGACAGTCTTAGGGCCGTATTCTTAATTTATATTAACGACCTACCCACTAGTGTCTCTTCGTCCGTGTCTCTGTTCGCTGACGACTGTGTACTTTACCGTGAGATTCTCAATCATAATGACACCTGTATACTCCAATCAGACATTAATGCTATTTACAGTTGGTCTGACTCGTGGTCTATGAAGCTTAACACTAACAAATGCAAGGTCATGCGTGTGTCTCGCCAGTCTCAGGACTCTCCTATTTCCTTAATACTCATCTAGAACCGGTATATTCGTACAAATATTTGGGTGTACATATAGCTTCTAACCTTTCATGAAAAACACATATTCAGCATATTTCAGCTAACGCTAACCGCATGTTAGGTTACATCAAACGAAATTTTTCATTAGCACCTGTCTCACTGAAATTACTCTTTACAAGGTTTTAATTCGTCCCAAGTTAGAATATGCAGCTTCTGTCTGGGATCCCGGACTAGTCACTCTCATATCTACATTGGAAGCCGTTCAGAACAGATCCGCTCGTTTCATCCTCACAAACTATCACCGCACCGCTAGCGTCACCTCTATGAAAACAACTCTCTCATTACCGCCTTTATCTCTACGTCGTAAAATTTCTCGACTTTCCCTATTCCATAAAATATATCACCACAATTCTTTCCTGCGCGACAAAATAATTGCTCGGCCTGTCTATGTTTCCTCCCGTCTTGATCATCAACATAAGGTGGGCATTCCTAACTCTATCACAACCACGTTTTATTCATCTTTCGTTCCCCGTACATCCCAGGAGTGGAACCACCTTCCCCGGTCGATCGCCATTATCGCGGACTCTGACCTCTTTAAAAGTACAATAACTAATTACTTTATTACTGAGTGTGTCTAAATATGTATTATGTTATTTGCATTAACCTTCTTGTTGCTCTTCCCCTCTGTAATGCCTTCGGGCCCTGAGGGTATAATAAATGAAATGAAATGAAATGAAATGAAAAGTGTACAATACTGTAGGCATTGCCAAGCAATTCCGTAAAAAAAAGGCTTGCCACCATTTTACTGCTTTCCGACACGCCAGATTTTCATCAAAAGCAAGCAAATGTAAAACAATGAATTACAAGTGTCCCGGCTGCCTCTCTCGGCAATCATGTTCACATGCACATGAGGGCAAGTTCAGCAGGTTTGCAGTTTCACGTGCTTCGTCGCGCGAGCAGAGACAACGGATGTTCAATGGAAACCGAAACAATGCCACTCCGCTCCGTCGCAACTGGTTCCCAAAATAGTATGCAAAATGTAACTGTCCAGCATACGACAAAAAACAGTCCAGCGGCGCGTGCTTGCTAGGCCGGCAGGCGAGGTACAAGCTAAACACGCAGGCAAAAGAACCTGAGCGCATCGACATGTATGACATCGCGAGCCAGGGTCAAAAAGTTCTTGGAGCACTTTGTGAACGACTGAACTCGAGACAAACAAGCGTGCTGTGCTAGTTCAGCATGCAGAGATTGCATTTTTTTGCTTTAGCTCACTTCTCTTCACCAACTTTCTTTCGCGGTAGATTTTTCACATACCGGGGTCCCTCTCGAAAGAAAGCCCACCGAGAGAAACCTAGGTAATCAATACTTCGGCAAGCAGTCTTTGAGTTAAAGAGGGGTTTCTTTATTAGCGTATGATTTAAACAAGAACCAGAATGTTGATGAACAAGGTTAGAAAGCGTCACATCTGCAGCAACGTGATATTGATATATTGATATTATTTATTGCACTTGAGAGGTAGAAATGTCCAGGCGTGCAGGTGTTGGGGGAAGGCTGACGCCCATGCACTAGTGTGCCCACAACACTGACCTATGCACTCTTACAATATATATACATTTGTATATTGTATATATACAAATGTATATATATAGTATATATATATATATATATATATATTGCCGCGCGACGTCGGGCAACACCCAAAGTCGCGCGACCACGGTGATTGTGGTCGCACGAGTGCTCCAGCTCGCAAAGTAACTCTCGCCGCGCAAAAACGTGGTTTTGTTTCACAGAATGACGGCTTGGCTGGCACCCGGCACACTAGCGTCGGAGCGTCCGCACACGCCCGCGTCTATCGCTGAAAAATTTTACAGACACACAATGAGATTCCAGAGACGAGAGCGCGAAACGCGAGACGGCGGGAATAAACATGCAAGACTGGATGGACGATTGATGCAGGGTACTTCGTGTTGGGCGGCCGCTTGCACCACTTAGCTCACGCATGCTCAATAACGGTTCTCAGTTTAGTTTCGGTTTTGAAAGGCGACCGAAAGTGGTCCTTTGGAGCAGGCTTGGTGCAGATTACCCATATTTTGGAAAAATGTAGCAGAATGTAGCAGGGTTAGCCAATTGACGCAATTTGGCGCAATTAGCGCAATTGGCGCAGCGATCACATCACTGATGCACCGTCTCCTAATTCATTCCCTTCATCTCTTGTGGCCACGAATCACGCAGGCAAAGTATGTGAAACTATTAAGACAAAGGGCTCCAAACAATCGTTAAGATGGCAAAAAGCTAAATGGAGTTGACAAAGCACAGGAACAAGCAGACCGAAGCAGACGATTCGAGGCGATGAGACACGCCTTGGCGGCGTGGTAGCCGCGGCAATGGAAGGAGAACAAACGTCGCGGCCAATAGTAGTCACGCACTCCCTTGAGCAGGCACTTTGGACAATCACTGCTTTGCAATCGTGAGGCGAGAAAACGCTGATCACGCAAAAACTATGCTGCAGACACTATTTTGAAGGGTGACAAAAAGAAGACGAAAATCTCTGCTTCAAAGCAAGATCAAGATGGCAGCCGTTCGCCAAGTTGAAAGCGAGCGGGAATCACTCAAAGTCTGGCTCGATTTGGAGTTGTTAGTGCAATTTGAAAGCCACCGGGAGCTCGTAAATATCTCTTTAAACATATTTTTTCAGTGAATTAGAGGCTGATAATTACAAAGGAGGTAATTTATGAAATATACAATATAAAAAAATTGTTTTCTAAAAATCGACTTTTTCTGCGATTTTTCAGTCTTCAATTTTTGCGTCCCCCGTCAACTTTTTCTGCTGCCGTACACGAGCTGACCTCTACCGGTGGATGAGGGAGCACTTGGGTCTAGCACATCAGGGGCCGCGAGACCTCTCTCGCAACCTGTGTATTGGTGAGAAGTTACCGCCAAAATACTGCCAGATCGTGAACTCACAAAGAGGTCAACAATTTCTCATTGGTTCCTAACGCACGCCCACCAGAAAGCTGAGACGCCACTTCCAATCAGCAGCCGAGAAAGCTCTCGCTCTCACCCGGGACCAAAATCAAGCCTCGGAAGAGGTCCAATTTTGTGAGCGAGTCAACCACCCAGGGCTCACTTAGTCATTATAGGCAGACGCAGTGCAGAAAGAAGCAGCAAGACAAACACAACATGTCTTTCTGTGTGTGTCTCCTCTGTTGTTTCACTCTATTTTGCATTGCTGCTGCCTATAAGGAATCACCCACTTGCCCAAGCTTCGATCTGAACTCACTTTGCCAGTCATGGAACGCAAGCCCTGGTCCTTCTTCGACAGCTCTTCTTTGAGGGTGGCCAGGTTCTGCTGCAGGGCGTTCTCATGCCTCCACAGCTCACTGCGACATGCGCCACAAGTGCGTTACACATTCCTCCACAGCACACACTCTGCTGCATACTAAAATGCTCAGCACATTGGCCCATGTGCTGAACATAACAAAATAAAAGGGAAACTTCCGTTTTGTCTATAGTTCAAAATCGGCGAGTGTTTTTCGGTGTTTATCGGATTTATTCGAAAACACGGAACCCAAGCTATATGCTATGCGACAATACAAATAAATCTTTTTTTCTTGTAAATCTTAGATGTAACGAATATGGATATAGCGAACACATTTCCGATTCCTGTTAACATCTTCAGAAACTGGCTCAAAGGTTGTAGAAAGGCACCTTCAAAATTCTCACTATAAAACCAAAACACGAAAGTGCCAATTTTGCTGTCATCTTGATCTAGCAAAAGAAACTTGAGTGAATAACTTTTCCCAGAAAACCCTCGGCTACTTTCGACACAAAACTAAATGCCCCAGGTTTATCACGCAACTCTAGAAAAATGTTAAAACTCGCATGGATTCAATCACAGAGAGAAGTAGTAAAGTGATCCAACTGCAACACACTTTCTTTCTCCTTGCAGGGTGTCCTTCCGTTTCTTCATCTCGTAAAAACTCTTGTTCTGACTGTCAATACTGATGCGGTGGTTCTCCAACTCCCGAGTCAGCTCCTGCATGGCAAGCACACGTCTCTCATCACTTGGGACAGGGATTGATCAAAGGGGCAGTGCAATTATATTCAATTGTTATGTTTTTCCTTTTACACGAGTTTACAGGCACTAGTGGGACTCGAGGATATTTGCACGCAACGCCACTGGCCAAGAAACTCCTTTGTTGTGGTGTAATTTCAAGGACAAGGGAGCATTTTCTTTTAACCTCTCCTTCGCAAAACTTGATGACGCAGCTAGGCGGTCACAGTACTGCCCAGTGACGATATTTGAATACGGCTCATAGATTGGACCCGAGCATTGCGTGGACACTCGATTTCGGCTCGTGATAATCAATATAATCCAATAGCTCGAGCCGCATTTGGGTAGTGGCCTGTGTCCCAATCGCTGCAATGACAACAATAGCCGAACCATAACAATGTCTGGAACTCGGCGCGCGTCCTGTGCCTTGTCAACCCCAGCGCATGGCTATGATCAACAATGGCGGCATATAATCGGCTCCAGATCACGTGGCTGCTTGTCCTAGCTGTGAGTTGATGGGGTGAACACTGCTAGTTTTTCTTTAATTTTTTTCTGCACCTTCGATTGCGTGTGGTGAAAAACGGGTGTTTCACAGGCCATTAACGACACGGATCCGTTTTAAGCAGTATTTGCGCAATGTACAAAAATCGTTGCATCATCCCTTTAAAGAGGGGGGTCACGGCTCCCTTCCTACCCCCAGCCCCAGCCCTCAAGAGCTGGGGCTGGGGGTAGGAGGGGAGCCGTGTATGGTAAAAAGAGCGTACACCAGCCTTTTTTTAAAGAAATGCTTCATCCTTGTTAAAATTACAATTCTCTTCATCTGCGACGTCACATCCGTCCATGACATTAAATCTGTGACATTATATTTCTTTGCAGACCCTCCAGTCCCTAAATTTCCATCGCCCCCTTTAAGCCTGGCCCATGATCCCATCCCTACTTCGAAGGGTCTCTTGGCACCACACCTGGCCAAATTCCACCCAAGACCAGAGATACACTCTCGCCACACTTCAAGGTAGATTATCTCCCCGTCGACTAAACATTCGCAGCACAAAGCTGACTCTGGCCGTTACAAGCAGACGGATTATGCTGAGAAACAAGGCTTTCGACCACACTGCATTGAGTTTATGGTGCTAAGCATCAGAGATATCGCAAATGAACTCGGAAGGAAAGAGAAACTTACATCAATTTTCCTTTCGAGCATGACCTTCTTTTCTGCATCTCGTTGCGTGTCTTCTTGAAGCTTGTCAATCTGTAAAAAAAAAAAAAAAAAAAGAAGAAAGAAAAAGATAACCGAGGCATTTAAAGCAGGGTATGATTCCATGGCCACCTTGATATGCTCGACCAGTCAAAATTCTTTTTTATTTGAAGCTAAAGCACCGTTCACACACTTGCAACCGAGTAGGACCAAGAGAGACAAGATCAGTTTTGAAGCCTCTTGCGACGTCATAGGACCAGATGCGCTGCTGCAGAGCGGGTCCTAAGCCGTCGCAAGGAGCTTGAAAACCCGTCTTGTCTCTCTCGGTCCTACTCAGTTGCAAGTGTGTGAACGGCGCTTAAGGAGAATGTACCTTTCATTTTGGGTCCTGCTCCAAAACAACCCTCTGTTGTTTTAGGAACCAAAAAAATTGCATTCTGGTAGATGGAGAGAGGTGAAGCATGTGTCAACGACTAAGTGTCTTTTTTTTTTTTTTTTTTTGTGGGCTTTCCTTTGAGTGAGGGAAGCTGAACAAAATGTAAGGAC
The DNA here is from genome assembly GCF_016920785.2 of Ixodes scapularis. Taxonomy (NCBI): domain Eukaryota; kingdom Metazoa; phylum Arthropoda; class Arachnida; order Ixodida; family Ixodidae; genus Ixodes; species Ixodes scapularis. The sequence goes on from NW_024609884.1 coordinate 84,397,788, forward strand.
CCAATTAAACGAGATGGTGAGGGCTAATCACATTGAACATTGTCCTAATGTGATTCTTGCACAATGTGCAGCTGGTAACTTTCAGATTTTCGCTTATTTAATAAACTCAGATTCTTACATAGCGTGCATTCAAACATGGACAGTCACGGGGGTGTCATGTCTGTTTTTTTTTGTTTTCAATTAAATTTTTATATGAGGTGGCAAAACATGTCCATGGAATGCTACAAACCATACTTCTGCAAGATATTGCCTTGTTTTTGAGACAAAAAAATCCTGTCTGAAAAAAGTCAAACAGCGACTTTCCCGATTGTCCGTTATCCTAAAATATACCTTTGGAACTAATACCATACAATATTAGTTCCAAAGCTGTATAAGTTCTGCATTCAAAGTCACACTTTGGATTATTCATATTCAATCTGCACTACAAAATTTTTCATATTCGAAAGCCCCTAACAGCAATATTATACAATGTATACTACAAAACCAGCGAATATGTTTAAAGAAAGAGAGTGGTTTTGCATCATCTGTGCTTCCCATATCACACAAATGGAAAACTTGGACTAAAAAGATTGTCAGCAACCTTTAGCTCAGAAGTCCTATAATGAATGTACTATTTAAGATGCGGTTCTTTAACCCCTTAAATGCCTTGGACGAGCGGAGCTCGTCGGCCATTTTTTGGCTAAAAATGCCGACGAGCTCATTTTTTGGTTGCTCTCAAATCCACGGACGAGCTAGGCTCATCCGAGTAGTTTTGCAGCGCTGATCGTAGGTGGCAGCACTCGAATTAGCTGGCAAATATTTTTTTCACCTCCGCTGATTTTTGCGTAATAAACTTTCAAATTTAATGTGTAACACTAGAGGAGTAACAATTCAAAATTTAAAAAATCTGGCACTTTTAGGTGACTTTTGGGGGAAAAAATTTGGCACTTAAGGGGTTAAATTTGTCTAGAAGACATTAGACATTAGGTGACATTATGGTGTCAAGTCGTTGCGTTGCGTGACATCACGTGCCACGAGGTATGCGCAGCCTCAAGGACGAACAAATTACTGGGAGTAGGGCCTTCTGCTACAAGGCATTCCATGCTTAAAAACAAAATTGGGGCAACATAAGAGTACCGCGAGATCCTACACTCCATCTTAATATTTCTGTGCAATGGAGTTAAAGTTTGGACATGTTCTTGGTTGACATGTTTTCCCGGCTACATATTACGTTCACGAACACCAGTCCTGTCGAACTTTCGTAGGTATCTCCACTGCCCCCCCCAACGTGTTTGGCAGCCAGGCCATGGCTGCCCTCCTCCTTTTACTCTGTTCCCCCTCTTTTACTGCGGTAGTTGTACATGGCCCGTAATGTTGAGCGAGAGGTGCCGTGTGATCGTCAGCAGTGTAGACAGGAGCACATCTACGAGAGCGGCAAGGGAGTGAAGCCGGTGTGATGACACTGTGCTGGAATGCGACGCAGCGCACTGGTGTTGGCACACGCTTCCCCTGACCGGGGAGGAATTGGACTGCATAGCCAGCAGCTTACGAAGGACAATTCTACAAGGTTATAGGAGGTGGACTGAGTACATCTGAAGTATAAAGAGAGGGCTACAGCAATGCAGTTTATTATAGGAAGAGGCCTGCAAGTGAAAGTGAGCTAAGGCGGCGCAGCTCAGCAGGGCAAACCAAACGCCGGAAGAGAGGGCAGCAGCAACGATGGCGGCTTGTCGTGAATGTGGCGACTTTGTGGTCAACTTTACTGAACACAAAGGCCTATGATTTGTGCGTGTGTGGTGTGATGTTGTAGCAAACTTCGAAGACCAATCAAACACGAAGACCAATCAAACAAAAAGTGGTTTGTGTTTCAAACTCAATGGTAAGAGTCATCCTTGCACGGCGTGAATGTATGATGCGTCGGAAAACGCCACGGTTACTGCCACAACTTAATTTCTAGGAACGGTCGCATCACTTTTTACGCTGAATGCCGCTCACACGGAAACTGTGTGTGGCACCACAGGGGACTTTTTCGTGTTTGCTTCGATGAAGAAATCGCTGAAGGCAACCTAACAAAGGTTTGCAATTCACAGAGCATAGTTGCTGCAGAGTGTCTCTGTTAGCAGAAGCAAGCAAAATCAACAACTTCTCCAAAGTGGGCCTGAATACATACAGTCAGATCTTGTTATTGCAAACGTCAGATTAACAAACTTTTCAGATTTACGAAAATCTCCAAAATCTTGATTTTCTACACTACTTTCAGTGTAAAAAATATTTCAGCAGTATGAATTTCAAAATACTGATTATTTCAGAATGTACATACAAAATTTAATCGCTCTTGTATGTAGTAAACCCCTCAATATTACAAATTTATTTCCTAAAACATTAATGAAAGATCCTGTGTGCTCACGCAACTTGGCGGCTTCTGCCACTAGGCGGCTCCCAAGACTGACACTATCATAATCAGCAAACATTCATTGGCGGCAAATGCGCAATAGGCCGCAAGGTCTCATCTCATACTCGTTACATTGTTACATTAGCTACTTCGGCTGGTGCCCTACCGGCCGCAGTAATGTGATACAAGGAAGTTGGCAAGATACCCTATCTGGCCAACTACCTTGTGCAGCAATGTTTGGTTCGATTTTCTGACGTTGAGTTTCTCTTCTCAAAATGCTAGTCCAGTCAGAAGGTGGCGAGTAGCCAGACTAAAGCAATGCAAGCGAACTGTGGAGCGAAGTTACCGAGAAGCTTGCCGTGGACTTCTTGGTGAAGTTCAAGGATTACGTGCAGCGTGGACGTCGGCAGAGCTGACGAACAACAACATTCTAAAAAACGTCCACGAAAAGGAAGAGTGCAACGATGAGGAAACCCACAACAATGGGGCACGGAGGCAGCGCTCGCAGATCGACACGAAGAATCCGCCTCCACCTCTGATCTCCCAAATACCATCGGCAAGTTGCGAATGTTCCTCGGAAGCTGTACTGATGTGACCGACGCGCTTGACACGAACGTTGACGACATAGAATTATTCATTATGCAGTGTTTGTGCTGCATCTACCAGAAACAGATTTCTTCTAATAAATATGCAGTGTTCCATCGCATGTAATGTGTTTCTATCGGAAACGATTGAGTGTCATCTCAATGCAGAGGTAGGCTATCTTTTTCGTACAATTTAATTATTATAGTGCCTATCTGTAACATTTTCACTATAGCAATATTACAGAATTAGTAATGAATTGTTGGTGGTCCCGTGAAATTCATTGTTTCAAAATTCAACTGTAAGAAAAGAATAAAAACTCACGGTTAGTGTGTCTTTTTTTCATTTGAAGTTTGCTTAATACTATGCGTTTCACCGCCCCCGTGAGGTTCTATTTATGAAAAGTCGGCTGTATAACAAAATTAAGCTCCAACAAAGACCGACAGGGTGTCTAGCAAATTATTATTTTGAAATTCCCCGACTCTTCCAGGTTTTCCCTGACAATTTCAGATGGAATTCCCTGACCACTGTGGAGGCAGTTAAATATACAAGACCATTACAACACAAGGCATTGAGCCATGAGCACTGTGAGGATCATTTTGCACCAGCTTAATCCAACTTGCTCATTCCGAAATATTCGGGTTCGTCCAGTCCTGATTGAACAAGCACTTTCTTGCCGCCGACATCGTCAGTGAAGAGGCCACTTCTGGAAACACCATGAAAGCACGACGCTCGACCCATCAATAACCGAATAGCAGTATGGCCGCCAGATGCACACTTTTGGATACTTTCGGCTTAAGGCTTGGAATGGATTGGGGTCTGCGGCTTTCATATTTATTACTAAATCTAGTAGCTCAAACTGGATCTAGTCGTGCCCTCAATCCAATCCAAGGCTTGGACTGGATTTGTCGGCTGTTCTCTTTGCATCATGTAGCACACTCTACATCAGGTCAGAGTACTCGCTCCGTTCTAAGCAGAATTTATTGCCTATTTTTCTGCCCCTATGTCCTCAAGTCTTTGCTCAGGGCACTCAATGGTGTTTCCGGCTCATTTTCCCTGATTGGGCTTGCTTTTTGACAATATCCCCGATTTTTCCCGGTAATTAAAATTTCCCTGACAATTCCCGGTTTTCCCGGTAGCTAGACACCCTGACCAAAGTAGGGAGACGTGGGAATTTAACAGAAGTAAAATCTGATAAATGCTGAATCTACCATGAAAAATAAAATACAAAATACACCCTTCGAATTTCACAAAAATAGACTCCGAAAACCGGGGGTCCCAAGTATGGCGCAAGGCTACACCAGGCCCTTGGCAAGAGCTGCTAAAAAACACAATCACTGAAAAGAGAATGTGTTGTGTGTTCCTTCGCAGTTACATTGAACAGATGAAATAGGTGCAGATTTTGTACCTCGACGGTGCGAACATATTGTGCGCGGCATCTCCAAAAGAATGCCCTGCCAAAGCTATACTCTTATCTTGCTAGTTGCACGCAGCACTCTGGAAACCACAGGTGGAGGAAAGAGGAAAGCCGCTTTTGCATGAATTTTAAGCGACAAGATAATCTCCAAGGGGGACAACAGCGACCCCCGGGATATGCAAAAGAGGGTCCAGGTAAGATGGGAGTTCCTCCATCCATCCCCCCTCCCCCTGCTTGGGTTACGCTCTCGCCCCTGTACCTTTGGTAATGCTGCATGCACAGTGGTGGTCCAGCCATTTTAGGTTTTGGAGCAATTTTTGGAGCAAGAAAAACCCAATTTTGGAGCAATTCGTATCACATAAACTCCCCTTTTGGAGCAGTGAAAAGCTCGTTTTGGAGCACCTTGGTATCAGGAAAACTAAACATTTTGGAGCAGCATGAACATAGAGCAGTTCTGTGCCATGTCATTATTATTATATATATATTACGGCTGCCCTTGTCAATCTTACCTCACCCCCCATATATATAAATATGTCTGTGTGTCACGGACATCTGAATTTCATATAGTTATTTACAAAGAAAAGAACTCACCATAAGAAAACATTTTATTTATGAAAGAACATTCTTGCAGCTAAAGGTAACAAAATATCACAGATGAAAACTAAAATATTGCTTAATACTTCTTGCCTTTTGACTGTAGGCTATATATCACAGGTGAAAAAAAAAATATTGACTCAATGCTTTTTGCATTTCTTTTTCAGTTCGTCCAGCTCGCAAAGAGTGCGTGACAAAGTAGCATTGACTTCAGCTAACATAGTTTGGCCACCTTCTACTTTCTCCAAGCTTTGGCACTTCAGTCCTGCACCAATGGTCTCTTCCGCCCTCTTCAGCAACGCACGGCACGAGATCACCCTTTCCTCCAACTGCTTCTTTAAGCGCTTGTCATGCGAGTTGTCAGCATCAACTTGTGCGCTGCCAGGCTTCTCTCTCTTCATGTCGGCCTCTCTGCTTCCAATTCTTTCCTCATAACGGGCTCTTGCTCTTTTGACGCTTCGCAGAAGGTCTGGTGACAGGGGCACCTTTGTGGCATCTCCATCATACCTCTGCAGGTACGTCTTCACTTGCCGCAATCCGTTGATGCTCGCAATGCACAATGAGGCTCGGCCTTCAAGGAGATGCTTATTCTCACTGAAGCCTCGCTCACAGTCCGCGTTGCCATGAGGTAGAGAGAGCAGCGCTTTTACTAGCCTTGACAACAGTGGGTACATCTGCTGACCAGCTGCGCACTTTTGTTGAAATACTGTAGCCCAATGAGTGTCGATCCGTCCATCTTCCATCAACTGAAGACTGTTAGCAGAGTCACATCTCAGCAGATGCCACTCATCGACCAGTGATGACACGTGGTCGCTCTCAAGCACTTGAGGCAGCTGGGAAGCAAGGTATCGCAAGGATCGGACTTCTGACTCCACGTCGCTGGGCTGCAATCCCAAGAGACTTGTGTGCTGAAGGACTTTATTGTCAAGAAGCAGCTTCTGCAGGAGGTCTTTCGAGCAAGCCAAGTAGAAGGCACGGGCCCCAAGAAGTCACCGCTTCTTTTCACCTGGATCCCATTTCAGCATTGCCTGCTCAGTGTCCATACCCACTTCTGGTTTGGTTTTCCACAGGGTAGAGTCCTGCACATCGAGTTTCTTCAGTTCATCCGCACTCTTGTCCACATAGGCTGCACTCCTCAAACAACGGCTGAGGACTCGCTGGACTAGAGACAGCAACTTTGCGTGGAGTATGTGTAGCAGGGGCTCTTGCTTCTGAAACAGTGTCTGAAACCGAGAAAAAAGCTCGGCACAGTTCTTCAAGAACAATACCTTGGCATAAAGGTCTTTCTTTGAAAATGCTGCAGCAAGCTTGCTGTGAAGATTCTGAGTGTCCACTCGCTGCTTTGTCATGCTTGCCTTGTGAAAGTATGACTTCAGCGCTTCGAATTGTTCTAGGACACGACACAGTGAATCTTGAAGTGTGAGCCAGCGATTAGAGACATGACGCAGAAACACATGAGAAGCAATCCCTAGAGCCTCCTGACATTCTCCGAGGGCTTGAGCACGAACAGCGCTTTTGAAGTAGTAGTAGACGTTTCGGACGACCTCCTCAACATCCGAGCCAAACGCATCGAGACCTTTTGCAAAAGCATTGTGGACTTTGTGAAGGTTGCAGTTGTTGATGTCAACCAAACTTGATGGCATATCCTTTTGGAGCTTGTTCCTCACGCTTTTCATGACGTTAGGCCCGTCACTGAAAAAAAAAAAAAAGCCCTCTCTTCGGTAGCTCAGTCAGCGCGTCTTCTACGCAGCCCACAATTACTTCCGCGGTGGCACGCCCGAGGTTGTACAATTGCACATGCTCAACGACAACCTGTTGCTGGATCTTAGAAAAGTACCTAACAAGCACATCCAGTTGCCGCGTTCTTTGCTCTGGCTTTGGGGTTTCGTCGATCATCACGGAGAAGAAAACATTTGGGTGGCACAGCTCACTCACAACTCTGGACTTGAAGTAAGGGCCGAGTCCATCGGACACGATGCGTGATAACTTGGACCTGCTGCAGCTAAACTTCTTAGCAACCTCGCTGTCCGGGAACATACACTCGTACATTCCCGTAGCACTGTCTCCCCACGAGAAAGGGATAGACTTTGAAGCAACGGACATAGCGAAAATTGATTCCGCTTTCCACACTTGGTCTTGGAGTGATGTGCCAGAAGCACCTTGTGAGAAATCCAATGCGGCTTGCACCAATTTGGGGGGCTGAAGGTTTCCGTCTTCATTTCTGTGCCTTGCAGCAGTTTCAACATGTTTCTTCAATGCTGCGTGACGTTTGATGGCAGCTACTCTATGGGGTCTGTAACTTAAAACGCGCATGCAGAAAAAAAAAGTACTCACGTTGGCTCATCTTCAAGAGGACTTAGTAGTGGCGATGCAGAAATGAACAGTCACAACGCCGCATATCAAAACGGTCGCAACAAAACAATAATGCGCAATAATGCCACCGGGCCGGAAAGGCCGGAAACCTGAATTGGATTGTGATGGCTATGGTAACGGCTCTACCCTTTATTTCGGGCGGCAGCTTGCGCCACCTAGCCTAGAAAATAAAACTCCCACCGGGTTGCCAGCCGAAAACGCCATTCTTCCAAAAAAGGATTCGTTCACGGACCGACTAGCCCTTTTTGGCACAGTTTGGCGCGGTTTGGCGCACTTTGGCGCAATTTGTGTCTTTAGGCGCAGTAAGGCGCAGGTAAAGGAGAATTGATCAAAATGGCGCAATTGGCGCAGCTGGACCACCCCTGCAGAGTATAGCGCTCCAGCAGGAGTGGAGTGCGAAAGTTGCATCTCCTGCAGTCGCCTGCCCCCGCCTTGACCCCACTATTTCGCGTCTGCCCATTTTCTCCGAAGCACATGCTTGTTCTCTTCCCTCTTGCCTAGTGGAAAAGCTCCCATTATTTGTGCGATCAGGTTCACTCAACACATCCTAGATAGTAAAGAGGCCGTGAGTTTTTACATCGCCTATTGGAGACCAGTGAGGGGCGCACATCGGGCACGAGCGCTGCATCACCGTTCGGCTGTGACTCGCGTTTAATTGGTGAGGACACGAGTTCCTGTCATGCGACATTCTTCCGCTTCAACAGTGTGTTACAGGAAGTGGCTAGGAGCCAGTCATACAGCACGTTCTGGGTTAAAAAACAGCCGGCCCGGCCCCTCTGACCTGGTCTCTCTTGTCCCGGATGGCCTTCTGCAGGGATTTGAGTTCCTTCTGGATCCACTTGTCTCGTTCGGCCTTGGAGGTGAACTGGCTACCGCGACCCTGCTTGGCATACAGCTCCGTGCGCTTCTGCTCCTTCAGGCTTAGCCTGCACAGGAAAGTGTTCCATCGGACGCCACCTTTTCGTCTTATCCTCACAAACACAATTCAGTGGTTTCCTAGCAACGAGGTATCTACAGTCTATGTACATGTAATCTTCAAACTTGCAGACTTTTCCAGGTTTTGCTGGAAATTATGCGTTAAATTGCGCAGACTAACATGGTGGGACAGTGGCGACTTAAAACTGTCGTCGACACTGACGGTGCATTCGGGCCTGCGACTTGTGCAAGCTCAAATCCGGATCTGTATACTCGATTGCCACTTGTACGGTTCCTAAACGACTAATGGCGTTTCTTGCACGCAGGTCTTTAGAGCCCTCATGTCAACAAGAACACTTTTCCAGGTTCCCAGCTGCTGCTACTTATAAGCTGAACCCTCCTACAACCCCTCGACTTTTTGGGCTAACTAAAAGCCCCTCGACAATCCCAGGCCTTCCTCACGAAAGAGCCCATGGCTCTATCAAAACATTTAGAGGGGCCCAAGACTATTGTCTTCCGACGTTGCAAGAAATAACAAGACAGCGTGCCGAAGCTGCTGGTCTTCGCTGTACAACACTGAAACTGAAAGTAAAAGGGGAAGTGAAGCTTATAGTAAAGTTTTTCGTGAGAATATTGCAGGCCATATCAGCCACATCACTAATAAAGAAAAAAAGGTCACAGGCTTTTCATATAATGCTTTATGGTATATTGGCGATAATGCCACGAAGTATGGCCACTCTGGATACGGTGCTCAAGTACTACCAGCCATTAAGACTGAAACCCTCCCACGGTAATTGACTGCAACATAGACCTCGCTAGAGTTTTATTTTTTCTAATTTAAAAGAATATAATGTAACACGTTTCTGCAGATCCTGAATTACTGGTTTTCAAGGGTTTATCAAGAAGTTCGAAGAAAATCGAGAAGGATCATTTTTTTTTAAATTGCCACACAAATATTGCACAATTTTGACTTTTTCAATATTTAGAAAACATCAGGCACAATACAAAAAACACAATAGCTGAGCGTTAACTTTTTTGTTAAAAGTGAACAAAGCATGAAATACTCTGTACAAAAAGTTTCAGCTTAAAAACTTAATTTAAAGATGCATTAAAACGTTTCTGAAAAATGTTAAATATGAAATTTGTGCAAGAGGCCAAGTTTGTTGTTTTATTTTACTCGAAATATAAACTTAAATAAAATAAATTTTAGTCTTCTGTGAATAGTGGATTTTGAGTTGGAAGCGAACAGTGGTTTTGGCCGAATATTTTCGATTCAAATGTCGAATAGTTTTCCCACGCCTTTCACTACCATTGCATAATGCTTAGACGAAAACCCAGCTGAACTTTTGAAGGTTGTTCCACTTGTTCATTTATAAGCCAAGTTTAATCTATCTATATTTATGAACTGTGACCTCAGGTCTGATGTCTTGGGATGGTAAGTAAACCACGGCTTTGACATAAAATGATTCCTATAGAAATGGCCAACTATGCCCAATTGAGTGAATTTACAAATCTTAAATATTCTTTCTTCAATTTCGAGTTAAAAAAGAATGAATCGCGCATGAACGCAGGTTGTAAGGGCATCCCTGTCTAACATATACTCTTGAAAAACAGTCAGTTTAATTTTGAATCTTTTACTACAATGTAGATACTGTAAAACCCTTAATGTTCGCAAGCCCTTAATTTTCATGAATATCGCGAATTGAAAAATTCGCTAAATTTAAAGGCTTGCGAAAATTTCGGTCCTTAACAATTTCAATGCAGGTCTCTGGAATTCGCAAAATTTACTGGCTGCAACCATGTCCCCTGTGACCGATTCGTGAAAAATAGGGGCCGCGAAAATAAAGGGTTTTACAGTAGACACATTCACAAAGTTTTCATTTATTTTCATATACAGCCGGCACGCGTGCACCATCCCGCTTTGAATGTATGGTTTTCTTCCAAATAAACAATATCGATATACATACTTTTTAAGTGTTTATCGCGGCGGGTTACCCCGATGAGTGAGGTTCTTATTGAGCACCGATGTAATGAGGAGAAGTAACACCTGCGGAGCTCACTTCCCTGGGTATTGCTTCTCCGCAGTACACCGGTGCTTGGTAAGAAGAGCACTCGACGGAGCTAACCCGCCGCAATCAACGCTTCAAAAAACGCGAATAATGCAGTTCTTCTCGAAGCGAATACTGCATAGTGTATTATTCGAAACTACTATTCGAAATTTTGAATATTCGCACAACCCTGATAAATTTAACTAATTAAAACAGATCAGTTGGCGTGCTTTACAAATAAAAATAGTAATGTTCTAGAAAATTGCATTCCTTATTCCTGTGGCCCTCAAAGTTGTGTCCACGTGCAACAGGTAAAATTGTGGCCCTACCTCCTCTTGGAGGCTTTTTTTTTTTTAAATAAAAACAAGGAAGTATTTTGGGAAACTAAGGTTTGTTTTGTTGTGTGAAAATGCTTTGCTACATCATATAAAGATTTTATTGAAAACAAAAAATAGGCATGACACCCCATGACCATCCTTACCCCCCCTTCGAATTTAAATCTGACTCGACCAAGAGCCCACACCCCCTCAAATTTTGTCGAACGCACCTCACGATTCCAGGCGGGCACAAGTTGGGTATTTTACTCCGGCACACATGTACACACGATGGATTTTAGGAGACTCAAGTGCAAGGGTGCAGTGCAAAGGCAACGTCAGGAAGCGTTCCCACTCACTCTCGGGTGCACTCCTCCTCCCGCTTCTTCTGCGCCTCGTACTGGGGTCGGATGTCGTCCAGCAGCGCCATCTTCTGGGCTATGGTGTCCTTGAGGCGGGTGAGCTCCCGCTCGGCCCGCTTGCGCGACGAGTCGTCCCCTTCCACCTCGTCCTTGAGGTCCTTGATGGTCAGCTCCAGCCGCGTCTTCTCCTTCAGGATTGACGCCTGCTCCTGGCACAGCGCCTCCTTCTCCTCCCGGTTTGACTGCACCTTCGACTTCACCTCCCGCAGCTCCTTGCTCAGCTTCTGCAACCCCAGGCAATTATACGCTTCGTTATCCACCCCGGCATCAGTGATTGTAACCAGCAACTTACCAAAAATCAACGGCCAAATGTAAGGCTTGTATACAATGCCTTAGCTCAACTTTCCACAATCTTCATTTATTTGCTAGGTCTCTCCCTCTATACAATGGCCATTCTTTCATACCAGGCGTCAAGCAGATACAATAAATGATTTGACCACGCTTGATTTATACATATGTGTGTGTGAGTTTATATATATATATACATACAAACGAAATGGCCCAGTATAAACAAATGAGGGAAAAAAAGCTCCAGAAATGGTCAAGGCCATTTTCCTTGCAAGCGGCACAACAGGACCCGACTTAACGTCCTGACCGTCAGTACACTCGAGGCACAGGTGCTACAGAAAACTCCGGGTAACTTGTCAACACTGCACAACCGGAAAAAGCAACTGTTTCTACTGTAGCCCCTAAATTACAATAAATATTTCAACACTTGTACTTGAGAGTCTGATGATCCCCATAAAGTGGTCAGTACCTTAAATTTCAATATTTGTTTTCAGACAAACTATTCTTAAAATGAGAAACAGAATCAGTACAAGCTTGTAAGATAAGGCAAGTGCATGACACCATGCAGAGCGATGTTCACTCGTGACTGCTCAAAGTTTTGAAATAGAGTAGGACCCTGTCTATCTCTTTCCTTCCCAGATTAGCTTTCCTTTAATGAGAATGCACATCCCACACAATTGTTTCTGAACATAAATTGCTTTGTTGCTCTAAACATTCCTAGCTAAAAAAACCAGGTCAGATGGCCGACCCATTCCATTGATTTTTCAGAAATTGCGCAACTTTGAGGCAGCCCCTGCATGGCTTTTGTCAAAATTATAATAACTCGCTAATGAAAAAAAAAAAGGGGGGGGGGGGTCACAAAAAGAAAGTTTTCGGCTTCTTACCTTTATCTTCTCTGCAGCATTTTGAAGGTTTTCCCGCAACTTCTCGGCAACTGAACTGCTCGACTCGCGTCGTGTTTCCAACTAAAGACAAGTTGAAAAAGCTCAGAAACCACAAGCACAAAAACAATCGGGTAGAAGAAACTGTCAACATACCTCGTCGAGCTTCTTTTTCGTGTCTTTTAGCTCGTGGTCGTAAATTGTGTACTCCAGAGACCTGTAAGAGACAAAATCACAAAACAAGTTTCTTATAAAAAATAATAATAATAATGGTATAAAATTAATGCCATTAGCTGGCAAGCACACCAAACGTGCACTCACAGCACACCCAAGTTTAGAAAGATACGCAAAACTACAAGCTCGTCCAAAGATTCAATAATGTGCACTGGGACCATTGGAAACGGAAGAAACAAACATACAACATAGACACAAAATACCTATTCAAAACATGTTTAGAAAATCTCCCACGGTTTATCGGAACTTTAAAACTGCAAGTTGTTCAGGGCACTACAACCATTCTCTGTGAGTTAGATTCCAGAGCTGACCAGCACTACTTCATAGGATTTTTATTCATATCATATATTAATCTCATTTTGTAAGATTGCAACGAAGAACAAAGCAAAAGATACAAGCACACTTTATGACAGTGGTAGTACATATTTACACGTGTCCAGATCTAGACACATGTCTAGATCTGGACTGAAATATGACTAGGTTTCAGCATTCTCCCAGTTCATTCCTGAGAAAAATCGAAGGGTGCTTTTCTGAGTTCATTTTTCACAGAAAATTCGGAGCTTTTCGGAGCTTCCGTCAGCCTACACAATATTCCAAGTTTTTCTAATATTTAGCCTCATTGGCCTGAGTAGAGAATAGAAGTTTGCGAGTTCAGTAGAGCAGTCTACTTATTTGCAATGTAACGAGAGGTGAGCTTTACACAATATAAATTAATTTGTCAGAAATAAGCATACAGCTAATTAAAGGGTCTCATCTGTCTTTAGACGAGCTCTCTTCGGGTGGATGTGCCAACCGATATTCCAGTACTCGGCAGTGTGGAAGGCATATGTGACAAAACTTGCAGACAATAGTGTCGTAACTGCCAATCATTCTAAGTCTAAGTATTATTTGGTTAATTAGGGACCCCATCACACATCGGTACTGAGAAGTCTGACTCAATCTCTCGAACCTCTGTCACCGACAAGTTCAATCTTCAACAAAGAAAAGACGGAGAAAGGCGAACAAACGTCTAGGAAAGAAACCTGTCCAGGAGGAAGGACCTAAGTGGAGTGGCAGGAAAGGCGAGATGTGTTCGGCTATTGTCGCAAAAGGGTGACCTCTTTTTTCTGATAAGGGATCAAAAGATATTCTCTGGTGATCCCTCTAATACAGTTGAACCTCGATTTAATGAAGTCACCGGCACTCGCTAATTATTTCGTTAAATCAAAAACTTCGCAAAATCGAGGAAGGGAGACCTCGCGCGCGCATAGGCTGCGCAGGGAACCTGAATTTGTTCGTTAAATCGGGAAATTCTTAATATTGGGTTTCTTTAAATCAAGGTTCAACTGTAAAAGCAAAAATGAAAAATATAAAAAAGTTGTCATAAGATGTAAGGAAAAGATAAAGACTGGCCAGGTTTTACAACTGGCTGTCCCCAAATTCAGTTTTTCAAAAAAATCTGAATCCGCAATATTTTTAGCAGCGAGCGATGAATATTATCATTTATGCAAAAACGCAAAACCCTAAATAGGACCTACAAAAGCCCAACCACCTATAAAAAAAAGAAATGGCTGCATGTTTGGTCATTCTTCTAACCGTGTTTAAATGCGGTAGCTTCATAGGGTGGGTGGCGATCTTAGTTCGGGAGGTGCCTAGGGCAAGGTTTTGTATGGAAACAGATTACATCACACCATTGTCTCTTCGCGACGCTGCACACGCTTCCTTCAGCACCACCCGGATACAAAGCCTTTACGCTGAATTATCTGGGTCATGAAGAGAGGGGAGGCGTGCTTTCCTGCCCTTTTCACTCCTTGTTACGCATGCTCTTTGTACACCATGTTTCTGCTCCTTTTTCTTTTTTGCCCTTTCCACCCCTCTGCACACTTTCTCACACCACCCACTCCTGCTCCTCTCGTTCCTGCGTGCTAGGTTTGTAGCTGTCAGCAGTGCACTCGGCTTCCACGCCGGTGACCGAGGTTCAATCCCTGGCACCAGTTGGCGTTTTTTTTTTTTTTTTTTCAATATTTAGCGGTTATGAGGTGACCGACCAACACATTCCTTACTTTGCGGCTCCTGAGGTTGGTTGGACTTTTAAAGCTACCGCTTTGATACTTGCTGCTAGAAATCTGCCTCTCTTTGGCACGGAACCGCCAGACAAGAATAGGTTGCTCAGGACTGGCCCACCCATTTCCCTGTTAGGTGTGACAACAATGTAGAACTCCAGACATCTTAAAAGTTCTAAATCATTCAATGCACTTCTTCATTACGAAAAATAATATAATCCACAACTGCAGTGCTACCGGTTAGCCATGTCTTCCATGAGCCCCTAGGGCCTTAAAATAACCAACTGAAAAAAATAAAACTGGATCAATAGACTCAGTCAGTCAAAGAGCTCGCAATATGGACTTTTTGTACATTGTAAGTTCAAATCTCACGTGTGCCGGTTTTTATACAGACGAGCGTTGCACCAGTGTCTTTTACGCGTTCACCCACACTACATTGGCCCCACTGCTCCCCCGAGGAACCCAGTCTCGAGACAACCTGCAGCCACAGACAGGGTGTGGCCGACGTTGGAGTCCCGGGCTCACCCACCTGCGCATCTTGTCCCACTTCTGGTACTCCTTGAGTTCTTCCTTCTCCTCCTCGAGCGTCTGCAACCGGTCCTCGATGTACTTGAGGAGGTCTTCAATCTTGGTCCGCTTGCCCTCTGTGTCCTTGAGCAAGACCTTGCTCTCCTCTCGCCGCTCGTCGTATACACGCGTGCCCGCCACCTCCCGTAAAAGCTTCAGCCGCTGTGAGTCTGGTGCCGTCGCCATCTGGTTGATCTGCACCGCACATGAGGGGGGGGGGGGGGGGGGGGGCACTTTGTCCAACCAGTTCACGCAATACCTCCTACCTCATTGCCAGATTTTCTGCACCTCTAATAATTGCATTAATGCATCAATATGTGCCAAGCGGGCCCACACACTATGCACAGAGTAGCCAAGGTTAGGGGTTTCTTTTATAATTTGAGAGGACAAATTCAGTCAGTTTATAATGATGTGCAGGGTACTTTCCCTCAATCTTCTCTCGCATAGGGCATTAATCATACAACAGAAAGTATGGTAGCCTCCAAATGGTGTGCCTTGCACTGAACCTCAAGATAATAGAACTGCAACTGACACATGTAATGTTGTATCTGCAGCAATAAACAACCGTGAAAATACATATCAATGCCACTGGGGCAAGCATTCACTTGAGCCCTTCCACAAATCTATCCGCTTCATCAAGAACCACTAGGATGAAAGGACAAAGGCCTGAGGTCCAGAGGAGAAAATTTTACTCTCACAAATTGCAGTAAAGTAGGAAAGTCTCCTGTTCATACGGCAAGCAAGTTCGCCTGCTCGTTGTGCAGAGGGTACGCCGACCTCCTCTCAGCTCTGACTATTGAATAAAAAAATAGTGTCTAGAAAGAAAGGTGAAGTTCGTCTGCTCCTAGCACAGAGTGTCCTGTGACATCGGGGTGCCAAGCTCTGCCATCATCTTCAAGTTGAAGCAAGCGGTACAATGTT
The DNA here is from genome assembly GCF_016920785.2 of Ixodes scapularis. Lineage (NCBI taxonomy): Eukaryota > Metazoa > Arthropoda > Arachnida > Ixodida > Ixodidae > Ixodes > Ixodes scapularis. Next base: position 84,413,757 of record NW_024609884.1, read on the forward strand.
TTATCGAGTAACAACCACCAGACGAGCTATAACGAACAAAGATCTCACAACCGAGACATTGTTCGCTATCCACCAAAAAGAACAAAGACTGCTGGGGCGGAGCTTTGTTGCACACGCGATCACTTCCTCTCACCTCTTACAGCGGTAGCTGTACCTGGCCCGTAATGCCAGCCAATCGGTGGCGCGTGATCGTTATCGTGGCCAAGCTGGTTGCCTAGGCAACAGCAAAGGGGAAAGTTGCATGCCACCGTGGAGAAAAGGGAGCACAGCAGTTGCAACATCATCACGCTGGAATGCGACGCAGCGCGCTGGTGGAAGCACACACTTTATGTCACCGGGAAGGAATGACTGTGTGACCGACGGCTTGCGAAGGCAAATTTTACACTGTTTTAGGAGGTGGACTGAGTGTATACAGGGTGTCCCAAATAACTTGCACCAAACATTTAAAAAAAAATGGACCACTCTGCTGCAGTGAAACCAACAATGTTTTGTTAGCAGGCATTAGGAAAGTACACAAACTGATTTTAGCGCACCTTGTTACTTCATTATTTAGGCTACTTAGCTAGCTTCTTTTGTATTTCCTTAAGGGCCAAGGTGTGAACTGGAAAGTTGTAGAGCACATTGAGAAACACAGAATTAAGGTGTTTGCTACATGATACGCTTTGCATGCTTCTTTCGATTAGCCTAAAAAGAAAGCCCGTGAAATATAAAAAAAAGATAATGTGCTAACACGCCCACGCGCCGCACTTGCAGAGCTCTCAGACGTGCTCAGAAGGAACGAGGTCCCCCTTATCACTGTTGCATTGTCCGTGACAGGGCCTTGTGTTGGTGTAGGCCCCAGAGATAGGCGCGAGCACCTGCTGCCTCAAAGCCCTGTCTCGGACAGCGCACCAGTGATAAGGTGACCTTGATTCCTTCAGAGCACGTCTGAGAGCGCTGCAAGCACATGACGCAAGTTGTCACGTGTCCTTCTTTATATTTCATGGGTTTTCTTTCTAGGCTAATTAAAAGAAGTGCGCAAAGCGTATCATGTAGCAAACATCTCAATAGGGTGTTTCTCAATACGCTCTACAACTTCCCAATGCACACCTTGGCCCTTAAACAAAAAATTACAAAGATAGCTAATTAGTAGTACCAATTAATTAAAGAACTAGGCACACTAAAAAAAAATTGCATTTTCGTAAGATGCTTGCAAATATCATACAGTTTGGTTTCTCTCCCATAAAGCGCTTGGTTTATTTTTGAAGTTTGGTGCAAGTTATCTGGGACACCCTGTATGGAGAATGGGCTACAGCAATGCAGTTTATTATGCAGTTAGGAAACTACCAAAGCATATTCATGACGTGGTGGAAGAAAATCGCAAACAAAAGCAAGCCATGGCCTCGCCGGGCCAACAAAAGTCGTTTGTGTTTAAATTTCAACAGTAGGAGTGATCCTTGCACAGAAAAAATGTAAGATGTGTCAGAAAACACCACGGCTGCCACCACTTCATTTGCAGGATATGGCAATGAGCCTACGAGTTTCTTTGTCTCCCCTCCTGTAGAGTCTTCACCGTTTTGCACCCCCTCCCCCCCGCCCCCCATGCAAAGGGATGTGTTATGCTTGACATGCTAGCCGTGTAGAAAGTATTCTTTTATAGCTGCATATCCCTGTTACTGTCATCAAAAAGAAAGTTTAGTAACTTTCTTTTTGGTGATAGTAACAGTGGTTACAGTGACAGATTTTGACACTGTTACAGACTCCTCCCATTATTTGCAATACATCAGAGCAGTGACTCACTTTGCTTTTTTTTCTCACATCATTTATGGTGGCAAACCCCCTATATTCCCCTAGGTCTCTCGCAAGTTGAGACAGACACCACAGCATACAGCACCCAAGACTGCACCCAGCGGTCTCTTCTATTGGATGTTGGGCAAAAAGCAGGTCCCGAACCATGAAATATCATCAAGAAACTGTAAATTATAATGGTATCTGCCAAACTCTCCACTGGTGTCGTCCATACGCTAGGCGATAAATCAAGTTTGAAAATTAGCCTGGACTCATCAATACTGGACACACACACACACCCTACCGAGAAGTTCCCCGAGACGAGGAGTCACTCACTTTGCCTTGCTTTACAATGTAGTAGGGATTACTCCTGGAGAACCCCGCACTCTCCAGGAGGTTCATGACATCTGTTCTCCTACGAAAAGAAGGAGCAAGCAGAGTAAGTGGCTACCTGGACACAGCTGCACGCAATCAGCATCAACCACCGCACTCACGTGACCACCTTCTTGTTGAGGAAGTACTGGTCCTTCTTGGAGCCAATGACACGCCGCAGGGACACCTCATCTTTGTCAACCTAGAAGAGATTTAAAATCCGTCAAAGTCAAACAAACCTCCCTTGTCTATAGTATCATATTTTCCCGACTGTAGTCCATGGACTATAGATGTCTAAAAGTTTTAATTGTATGCAGTGTGAACTAGCTGCACAAGGATTTTTTCAAGATTGGTCATCATGACCGGTCATGACGGATTTTGTGAATGACAGATTACACCAGTAATATCTGTATACTACAAGCTCCTCTGCGTGTCAACAAGGCAGGACTTTTTCAAGGTGTGCTATGTAGCAAGATTTGTTTTCATGCAGATTATGCATTGGACTATCTGGCTGGAGACTATCAAAGGAAATTTCAGCAGAAATTTGCCCCTGCAGACTCTACACCAGGTGCGAACAAATTGGTACAAGGTACACCAGGTTTGGCAAATATGGTATAATAGCGACAAATTGTTTCCACTAAGGAAGAGTTCCAAGAACCAAAACCTTGTTTTGAACTATGAGTCATTAGATACCTATTCTGACCCCACCAGCGATATATGAATGTTTTTCAGGTGTTAGAGAGCCACATGTGGATGTTCACCATGCTTGTAAGAGCAGAGTGCTACTTTTCTTCCACTTCCAGGTGTTAAAGGAATAGGGAAATAAGGTTCTGCACTTTACTCACTGTGGTATAAGCAGCATCTAGAAAACATAATAATTTTATAAAAAGAAAAAATGTGGGCAAACAAATTGAATAGCGTAGTGTCATCCCTAGCTTCAACACTGGGAACCGGTTGTTGTGGTTTTCCTATGCACCGTGAACGCTATCAAAGGTCAGAGCTATTCGATTAGAATCGCTGGTTTCGCATTCCTACTTTTAGAATGCTGCCCGAGTGTCGCCATGCGATTGGCCTCCCCAGGGCACAGCACGGTGTGGAGAAGCCTGCCGTCGCAAAGTCAGTGGCAGAGAATAAGATTGAGATATTCTTCAGACCTCGAGCATTTGGGTAGGTCAAGTGGCAGCCATGATGATACCGCCGAGTATACCCCGCTTAACCTCACGATCAACTGCAGCAGACGCTGTAAGCCGTCAGAGCAAATGCAATGCTGTGCGAATCTCGCTCGACCTTTGAGCTTAGCGCAGTGACACGCATTGGTCACATGATACGCTAACAGCACTGGATTGGCAGTGATGGCTGGGAACAGCCAATGCAGTTAACCGCAAGGTGAAACGGAATATAGCGAACCTCACGGCCTAGTCGGCGCTGGCCTCACAGAGGCAAATCCCAACACAAATGTCCCAGAATGCACTATACACTTTGGAGGCTACTTTTGGAGTGCCTGCTAGAGTGGCATACTGCAGCAATCTAATCAAAATACAAGCGTGCTATTACCATTTACGATTATCAATTATCATATTTAACTTCACTTTGAACGCACTACCATAGTTAAGGGGAAGCACGGCCTAGGAATCGCGATTTTTTCAAAAAAGTCACATTTTTGGAAAATAGGCTGACCAGCTTTTACAACTCATAAAGAATGCTGTCCAAAAATTTTATTCCTGTAAGTAAAGTATTTACTCAAAAATAAATTATTTTCGAAGTGCTGGCGGCCGCACGTGCGCGCCGCCGACGCGGCCGATTACGAAAATGTGCCATTTTCAAAGCACGCTCCCTCTGCACTTCTTAGGACTAGCATGGACAGGCCCTCCTCGTTGGAATGAGCGTCTCGCCCTCTTTCGTTCTGTTCGCAGCATTGTTCGCGATATCGTGCTCACAGACCGTAAAACCCCGTAGAAAACATAGCTGTGCACGCTCTTATTGGCCAAGCTGGCGAAACAAGAGCTCTGATTCGCTAGGACGAGCCACATGACAGGGCTCGTCCTAGCGAATCAGGAAGCTCTGTTGGAAATGGGCATACAGCCAGGGAGCTACCAAGAGTCATACGGAGAGAGGGCCACCAAGATGAAGGTTGCGAAGGCCCAAGTGAAAGCGCTCGAGTCCTCCAAGATGTCCCACAAAAAAAGGAAGATGGAAGCTGTGGCCAAGGCACAGAGGGACCGTGCAGAGGAAGGAGTGACATATGCCCCTGGAGCATTTTAGATGAAATGGCAAGCCCCATCTAAACTAAAACACTGTTCGAACTTTCAAACCCTTTTTTCTCAGCTTCATGTTTTCACCATTTTTTCACAGCTCTAAAACTATTGTTCGATGAGTTAAGCGCCCCCAAGTCTAATGTATGGCTTTTTTGGCATGAAATTTACTGGAGAACTCGGCTATGCGCTTACCCTTTGCAAATTGTTATTTCTTCACACAAAAATGTTGACGTTTGTGAAACAAGAAAAAAATTCTAAATTCATACCATTATTGAAAGTTAATTTTTACGTGAAATATGGCCTTAAAAATTATTTCAAGCCTACTACAGATTAGTTTAGTCATTCAGCGTTATATCCCAACAAAGAAATTGTGCCTTTTTATTCATATTTTGAAACGATAGTTTTTTTCCTTTGGTACTGCTACATGTACATTTTTTTCAACGAATAAGGCTGTAACTTGTCAAAAAATAAACCTTTTGGGTTGAAAGTTGGTTTAGCCTCCTAAGTTTTGACGTTTAAAATACCCTAAAAATTTCATTGACCTGGCACAAATACTTAAAAAGTAGACCCTCCAAGGGAGTGCCTCCCCTTAAGGAAAGGAGCATGATTCAGCTAAAAAACAAAAGTGGCCTCCATTTGTTCATTTTACGGAGACCAATGAAGAAAATGGGATCCTGTTTTTTGCCCCACATAAATTAACTGTGCATCACAGAAAGCTGAAACTCCGCGTAAATGGGACGCTAATTGTAGTGATAGAATGCAAAAGTTTAAGAACATTACATAACATGGATCAAAAGATAAAGCAGAAAAAGTAAATGTCTACAAGCCAATGTCCACTTAAACCTAATACAGTACAAACTCATAACGGACCTTGATAATGATGAAGATGTTGGCCTGTTATAAAAAGAGTATACAGAATGTAGATACCCTTACTACAGGCTTTGACATGAATTATGACTGGAGTCTTTTCTAACGAGAGAGACTGATGAAATGCAGATGGATATTATAAAAAGAAACTGCTTATTGAAACTTCTTCACTTTGCAAGGCAGTGATTTGTTTACTGAGCTGTGCTGGATGGTTGTCATCACTGCACGCTTTGAGTCATCCCAGGCGCAAATCGGTCCACTTCCAGCTGGATTATGGAACTGGTCCCAGCTGGAAGTGGACTGATTTTCGCCTGGGATACGAGGCTCGCACGGCGCCTCGCACGATGACATCAGTTTGGAAGATGGATACCTCCGCCACCGAACCAAAGCCGCGTAATGTCCGAAATAATGACTGCGGTTGAAGATTCTGCTATAATGGAATGGTAACGACTTACAAACTCCCTAATATAGTCCATTATATCCGAATGTATGCTATATGAATAACAGAATCTGTAATAAGCGAAGCTGGCTCAATGACATAAAAAGGAAGACCGACCCAACTTCACTAATCGGTACGTTATATCTGCTCTAACGAGGTTATGCTGCATTCGCCAAACCAAGGAATGGCACTGTGGGTACCTGTGGCACTTATTTGTGAAAAAACACTACCTTGTTTACTTTCTTAGAGAGAAGTAATTTGCACTAAAATATATGCCACAGGCACCCACAATGCCATTTCTTAGTTCGACCAACATTGGGTTTGGGTGGACATCAGCTCCAAGACAAATTCCATCTTTCTTTTTTACCTCTGGATCCAGGTAAGGCATGTTCTCAAACTTTTGCATTGTATCACCACCCCTCAACTCTGTTGCAGGTGGAGAAAAGCAGGATGAGCTCCTCCCACAAAGCCCTCCACTCTTTCCACTCTAGCAGAGCAAATGCTGGAAACGAGGAAACACCCTGCCCACCTCCTCTCCAGCATTTGTCCTGCTTTCCTCAACCTGCAACAGGGGATAGCGGCACCTACACACAGAGTTCCAGCTTTCTACAATGCATAGTTCATTTATACAGGCCGAAAAACGGGGTTTCATTTTCCTATCGCACCTTGGTAGTTCGAATTTGGCCCCCTAAACATAGCAAGGAAAAAAAAGAACAGCGTCTTCAATGGGACAAATAAGAACCATTGAAGGCTCAACTTCAGAGCCTTCAGCTGTTTTGGCACAGCTCTATTACCACATTTACTTGAATATCGACACACTATCTATAAATAAAGCCTGGGTCTCCACTTTTCCGTGGAACATGTGGATTGCCCATCATTGCGATCGGCAGAACAAGCGCTTGCATGACAGAGATAACACTCTCATGCGAAACTGCTATTAGCGAATCATCGTATTTCTGCAAGGTATCATTTTCTCAGCCTCATAACCTGCTACATTTCTTAGATTGGCTGTACACGCGCTCTGTAAGAATGCAGATGGCTGCAGGCCTTATTCATAAAGAGCCTGTCTATAACGAGAGTACATATGACACAAATACGAGGACATCTCTTTCTAGAGCCGACGCAGGCTCATCGGCTTAATTTTAAGGTGCTCCAGATGCGAGGCTGAGGCTTACAAAAAAGTGACACACTACCAAAGACATTAATATAAAGCATGAAGTAGAACTAGAAGACACATTCAGCAGTTTTTGGTCATTCATATAAGAAAAGTCCCCCCGGGGGAGCGGCAACCAGAATGCACATAACAGTAGGGAGTGCCGAAATCCTGTCCGTACCGGTAAACGGTTGTCTGCATTGTCAAAGATGATCTCCACGTATGCAATGTGCGCTCGCGGGCCTGTGCCTTCGTGAAGAAGTGCCTGCCGTTGCTCGGGTCGCAGATGGGAAAATTCGTCGCTGAGAACAAATTGAATTGCTGCAATAAAGAGGTTCAGTAGTGAGCTTTCACAACAGACAACCACGACCAAAGCCGGCAGAAGCGTGAGGCAAACATGAACAACACATAGCAGATTGCATTGCTCGACGTTAGAATTGAAGCAGTAAATACCGATGGTACAGACCCACTTCGACCCCGACACCAAGCACAGATGGAACCTACCAAGGTCAGTCTCATTCAATCCTATAATGAAACTTTACATATATGCCCACTGTGATATCTAGAGGTGCCCCAACCCCGAAAGGTAGCCGACCTACTTCTTAGGCATTATTTTTTCTCCATGCAAAAACACCAGAGATAGCCTACTCCTAGAAATAACAACAACCAGGTGATCTCTGCAGTAACGGGGCAGCATTTGACAACAGTCATCTTGATATATTTTCCGCGTCTGTCAGGGTTTCCATAGGCACCATTTGAAGCTACTTGAAGACAATGTAGTAACTTAGGTACTAGGCTATCGGTCAAAAGCACACGCCTCCAAAGAACACAAAAGAAACAGTGGCTGTCGTGGGGACAGAGGGCGACAATGCTGGCTATAACGTGACTGGAACATCCGACTATAGCCCCAATATAGCTCCACCCCACTTTCTATGCAATAAATTGCATAGACAGTGGGGGGAGCTATGGAGGCTACAAGAAGGCAAAATGGCGGTGACCCAATTCACGGCGGCGGTCTTGTGGGCAAATGCTGCATACGAAGTCCGAAGAATAGAGCACAGAGTTGAACGCCATCTAAAACAGTCGCTGTTACATTAACTCTCTGGAGTAAGCGACGATCCCGTGAAGACATAGAAAAAACGAGTCGGCAAAAGTAAACCAACTCTCACATTCCGATAGTGTGCATGAGAAGTTGTGTGAACAGACTGCAAAGAAACAAACTTTCCCATTCCTTAGACTAGTGCTGTTGTTCTTTTAACACAGAATGTGTTCCAAGGCATGGATTTCTTGAGAAAATCCTTACACTCGAAAGTAGAGTAACACGTCACCAAGGAAACATAAAATATACGTAGCCCGTCATGGCAATGTATAAGCATACAAAGTAAATAGAAGGCATACTAAGTGATAATTAACGAGGTTTAGCAAGCAGTGCAGAGAAGATCGAACTCCAGAACGCGCCACGAGAAGGAAAACACGGCAACTCGCAGCCTGCGGTAGTAGGTGACCGTGGGAATACGCAGCTGGCTTCTGAATGACGAAACACAGCTCTCCACGTGATCTTCCAATGTCGTGGGGCGGATTATAATGCACCAAAGAATGGCGCAGCGGGTGTGTGACGTCACGATTTTGCACAGCAGCCAATAGATGGCAAGCGGGCACAACAAACTTTTTTTCCTCGCAACAAAGTATTACATGACACAGCTCACGTTGCAGCCCTCAGTGCAAAAAGACAGATCCTGCACCAGGCAAAGCACCGTGCGATTCGGCAACACATTCGAAAACACCCAAAGCTCCCTGCAACCGTGCATAATGCAAGCATGGCCCATTCTGTGCTACACAGATTTATTAAAACGACTAAGACAAACTTTTTTTTTTTTTTTTGTATTTAGAGCTCCATTTATGCCAATACAATTTTGACTGATTCACTGAAAAGTTATGCACATGCCTGCAAATGACAGATGTTAAAAAAATTTTCACAAATTTTGTTGACACATCTTTTTGTTTTGATGCAATTTCCTGAACTTCTCCGACCAAAAATCCTTGCACAAATCTAGCTTTTCGCTGCTCTTTTGTTCACAATAGCTTCGCTGCCATGGTTAGCAACCAGTCCAGCATGCACAAGTGTAAAAAGAAAAAAAAGGTAGGTGGATGGCGCACAAACAACCAGGATTACTGAGATTGATCAGCTACATCACGAGCAAATTGCTAAAGGAAGCAGAACAGACAAAAACTGCTTCCCGCATTTTGGAAACTTTGGTGTACTTTTGCCATGGTCAGCATGTCAAAGTTTCTGTTTTTGGGGGTTGTTTTGTAGCACTGCATTCTCATTCAGCTGGTAAGAGGCTTTAGTGACTGAAAATGTGGGCAGGATAGGACAGAAATAATGGTCTATCCAAAGGGTTATTTGAATAGTTTAGTAGCTGCACAGTAGACACGTTGTGGGCGTCTCCTTTTCAGCTTTGTCCAGCACCTCAGGTTTTATGACGCGCAACTTTAACCTGTTCATCTGCTTGCCGTCTCAAACAAAAACATCACCAAGATTTATGGAATATTTGAATGATTCATTCGAGCCGTGAGGCCAGAACACACTACACATAGGAAGGCACCATCAGGAAGGTGGGCTCGAGTTTTAGGCACTAGACTATGGGGGCTGCAATTTAGCTAGGGGGAGACAGAAGGTTCCTTAGTAGAGGCAATACTAAAGAGCGCTGTCCACGCAAAACACGACTCCCTCCGATTTTTTGTAATGCACAATTTCCCGTCACATGGGAGCGCACATGAACCGTCCCCTCGGATACTCTTTGCTGCTAATCCGCCGTGTGCGGGCCTACGGAGCTCAAAATCGTGCGCGACAAAAGTATATTTAGCTGATTATTGCTTGCGGCCAAGCAACTATCCCAATGTAACGGATATGGAATCCTCGCCTCCCTATTACAACTCAAGGCATGTTTTAAAAGGAGCGTTCCAAAGTAGTCTGGACGCAACCTCCTAAATATGCCGTGACATAAACATATCGGCTGCGGAAGAATAAACCAGTCATGTCCCATCTATGCGACACACGGCGAACCCAACTACTCATTTACCGACCAGTTTAGTTACAATGCTGACTAACCAAACAGTTTCGACCAGGAAGGGGCTGACTTAGTGCATACATTCTCGTTTAATCGAGTAATATGTTTGCCGAGTGAATGGGACGGGGGACAAGTGTTTGGTTAAACCGAACACGACCGTGGTTCAATCCCCCGGCCGGTGCTTCGCACGCGACGTCTCCCCACACACGCGTCACGATCTCTCTTGCCTAGAACGACGACTCGGGAGGTGAGAAATCAAAGAAGGCTCAAACTGGCCAAAGAAAGTCCCCGCCGAGCACAGAGGTACCAGAGGAGGGGAATGCCTCGCCGGCGGCAAGCATGTCGCAATGATCGCGATCCGTGCCGTACTCACCATAGAAAAAATTGCTTTTTCCAGAACCATTTCGACCAACTGCAAGGGAGAAGAGGAAGAACGTCGAGGTTTTACACGGTGCACCGACGACGGTCCGTAGACTCTGAGGCAAGGCGTACTTACCGATTACATTATGACGAGGGCTGAAGGGTTCCACACACGTCTGTTCTTTGTAACTGCGGAACCCCTGTATTATTAACTGCAACAGAGAGAAAACGCCGGGTAATGTGACTGCTGCCTGCCGGGCGCGGGGAGATCCGTCGCGACGGCGGTGCTAGCCTAGAGCACAGGGCCCGGGAAACCCCTGGTTTCCGCGCCAGCACGAACGCTCGGGAGCCGCATAGAGGGCATACAACTGAGGGCCCTCAACGTGCAGTGCTAGAGTGTTGTGCGTAGTAGCGTTTGCTGACGGCAAGAACGGCGAAACGAGCAAGAGCAATGCACCTGCCACCAGTGGTTTCGGCTCACGGAGAAGTCGCGGGCTCCAATCAACCCGCAGAGACGTTCCTGAACCGGCCCTTTGCGGCTCTGCGTTCCGGACAAAGGGCACAGCTCCGGAACGTCCACCGATAACACTTACAGTTCAATTTTAATTTATTTCGGCAGAAAACAACCAGACACTCATTTAGGCTTACTTTCAAAATACAACTCACGAACTCCCGGTTTCCCGGCGCTACAATATTTTCGCTTATAAAGAAAAAAATACTAACCTGTTTTATATGCATTTTAGATGTTGTGTGTCACAAAAATGTGACACCAATTAAGCGTGAAAATGCCACTTTTCGAGTTTAATTGTGCACACAGTCCCGCCAAATGCCAAGAAGTTCAAAATGGCGGGAAGGAATCGGATCCCTCTGGTGCTCAGTTTATCGTCACGTTCACTGCATGCCTCGAATATCTATTTAAAAGAAACAGCCACGTCGTGAACAGTTCTTAATTCTAGAAAAAAGAAACTATGCAGTTGTAATTATTTTCTTATTAGTACATCGAGTTACTACAGCTACAAGGCTGCAAGCATAAAATTTCCCTATATTGCCACCATGCAATATGTTTTCTTCGTGTATTTTTTTATTTTTGTGGGCTTTTAGCTTGTAATGTGGGGAATTTTAGAGCCATGACGTCCAAAAAGTACCTACAGTACCTACACGGGACACAAAGCACACATGAGCACACCGGCATCATCGTTTGCGGGTTTGCAAGCGAGAAGTAAGTTGTGTAGAGTGTAATTTGCCGTGATTGCCCTCCCAGTCGTGCGACAGATGGTTCGCACAGTTTTGTTTAAGAACCCCGTGCAGACAACCCCGCATTCCTAAATGGCCAAGAGGAAATCGCTTCCCGAAGAGCCGAGAGCGAAGATGAGCGGCCCCTTTTTCCAAGTTAGCGGCACCAGCGAGAAGCGCGAGTCGGGGCGCGTGAAGGATGCTAACTTACGACGCGTGCTCGACTCGGCCGCGAGAATGCGGCGCCAAAAAAAGTCAGTGGAAGGCCTGGAGCACGACAACTTCCACGACGATCCGCACGCTAACCTGGTGATGCATAAGAAGGCGCCCAAGTTCGAAGAGACACTCGAGGCGAAGAGGAAGCGGCGCAGCAAGGGCGAGCCGACCAAGGTGCGCTTCAAGAAGGGGTTCAACGCACTGGTAGAGGAGCACCAAGCCGCCAACCCCGAGCCGCCCAACTACACGCATGCCAACGTGCCGCCGTCCAAGTTCCCGGCGAGACACTTCTGTGCAGTGTGTGGCTTTCCGTCGAACTACACATGTGTCTCCTGCGGTTCCAGGTACTGCTCAGTCAAATGCCTGGGCATTCACCGCGATACGAGGTGCTTGAAATGGACGGCGTAGCAGTGTTCAGCACCACGACCATCGTAATCGTCTCGCCCCGTGCCTCGGTTCATGAACCACAATGATTTCGTGTACACGTTGGCGGACTCGCACACCGACACGCACTTGCAGATTGACGTTGCAGGACGTTGAAGAACCAGGCTTGACTCCAACCGAGCACAAACCTTGCCGAAGACAACCAGAGAGTGGGCATAGACAATGGTACCGTACAAGCAGATTAAATATCATGCGGAGTGCAGCCTCCACGCGCTACCCTGGATGGTGCTTCACTGCGCACTGTTTCAGACAAGATTTTACTCAACCTCATCGAGGACAGAGTGCGGAAAATGACGACTTCCCGCCTTTTATAGTGACCACAATTGTGAATTATATTTTTATCCGTTGTCTACTTGCATTACATCTTGTTAGGAGAAACATGTTATCATTGAGACATTCTTTTCCCCTGTCCTTCTTCTTCGACCAAGTTTCCCTGCTTTTACCACAGTCTCGGGTTTTCTACATCATGATCAACATCCACCAGCTCGCCAGCGCACTCACTGTTTTTTCATGTTATCATTGCTGTTGACTTTGTGTGAATGTCACCATTTCAATTGCACACATCATACTGTGCCGGTGGTTATACCCCTTTGAAAGTCGTACGCCGATTGATAGGAGATTGGACCCACTGCACAATGGCAAAACAACTGACACCACGGAACATGCAAGACTACCTAGGAGTGATGATAACTGCAAAAGCTGAACGTGTAGCTTTGACAAGTGCTCCCTTTGCACGAGGTGCAATCGAACACAGGGAGCTTGTGCTTGTGTCGTGGAGAAAAACAAATTGGATGATGCAAACTGAATGCTGTAGAAGGTACAGACTCGACAGCAAGGCCGCCACAATGGCTTCCGATTGAGACATCAATGCAAGCCATGTATTTGCGACCCTAGCTACCTATAGGGGTCGTCACTCTTGACAAATAGGGTGGCTGAAAACAGGTCGTGCCATGCCATGTGCCAGCTCAAGACACTACGCTGGAGTTCAAGCAAAGAAGCATTGGCTTCAGAATGGTTTGCCCAGATTTTTATCCACTATGTTCAGAACCTGTGGCAGTGTGTTAGCACAAGCTAGCTTCAAGACGCTTAACCTTCTCTGGGGAAGCAATGGAGGGACTGCCTATACTGTCCTACTGTGTTGATGAACGTTGATAAACACGCAATGTCTGGTTCGCTCAGTTGTGTAGGTTGCGTTCAGAGCGGCCTAGGCACACCGATACTTTGACTGATATGACAGTAACAACAGAATCACCGGAACAACTGGTTTGCCCTACACATGGGAAGCAATGCAAGGTGCACCCAAGTTGTCGGGCCATTACGAGTCACGGGTTTCCCTGCGGTCCTGTCGCTGCTGCCATTTTTGTTGCTGTGGACCCGACCAACAAAACTTGCCTCCCTTTACTTCAGCAGCCATTGTGCCAACCGCCGATCACATGCAATGGCAGAAGCCAGCAGAAGTGGCGAAAGGACCTGTTCCTGCCAGTTGAATGTTTTCCCGCTAGGTGCCGTCGGTTTTGCTGGAGCTGCGAATAGCCAGCGAGAGGTTAAGAATGCAGAAGCAGCTATGACCTCAAGCATGAGCTTTTCATTTTCAATAACACTTCGGTATCTTGCGAGCACACGCAGCCAAACCAAGACTGAAGGCATAGCTTCTGCATTTTTAACCCGTCTCCGACTATTCTCAACTTTCTGCGATGGCGGTACCGCGGTGTGAGAATCGCGCTCTCTAGCTCCTGGATGATTGGCCTCGTAATAAATGGGCTTGCCTACACCTTCCTGGCATGAAATAATAACATAAGGCCCTAATACTGCTCGTATATAGCAAAACTAGAATTATTTACGCGTCGCAGACCCAGTCTTGTACCGCTGTTCTACGACGATCATTCAGATGACAGCCATTTCAATAGGCACCAGTGCGCCCCCTATAGGTCGTGAAAGTTGCAAATATTTTCTGTACAAGAACGGTTCAACCGATATTGCACGGAGCAAAGGACCCCTTTCATAAGTTGTGTGCGCATTGTTAGTCATTGACAAGAGAAAAAGCATAAGGCCTCTCTTTCGGATAGCCAGCTTCCAGCACGCACTTCTTGCCTTCTGTGGGACTTCGACTGCACGTGCACGCTTAAAGCTCACAAGGAGACTAAGAGTTATTGAAGGTATAAAGCTGGTGCTGGAGGTAGGACAACTAGATGACATCCCTGCAGGTGTTGTGCTATTGGAGACTAGAGAAAGTATGAGCCATTGCACAAGGGTGGAACAAGCGACGACACCACAGAATGTACAATGCTACATAAACTGCAACAAAGTGGCATCGGTAGATTTTCTAGGCTTCCATGTTTGGCAAAGTCTTCTCTGTCCGTCATTGTGCCGGGATTTTGCAGCTTCAAACACTAGGCACACTTTTGAAAGGGGTCTGTCAACCTTTTTCTTCCATATTACTCGAGCACCAAGGAGCATGCTGGGAAAGTGGGCACACCTGCTGCATACTCTTGCCTTATCTGTACAAAAGATTTGAAGCAAATGACCAAGGCGTTAACGGATTCATGTGCAAAGTGCCATGCGCCATAGATTTTTGCTTTAGAAAAGTTGCTGCTGCATACGCCAGCACGTGCACCACTGCAACTACGCTCGCATCATCCTCCTTGGTGCTCGGGTAATTTTGCAGAAGTCTATTATTCTCGCAATCATGCGCCTTCTTCATAAACACAATGTGAAACTGCCTTCACATGCAGGTTTAAAGGGGAGCTCCTGAGAAACTTTGAGTCACTGATTTGCCTAAAAATAATCTCCAAAACCACCATTGTCTCTCTTTCTCTTTGCCTCAAAATTGATTCCACACATACTCCGTTTCACGATAACTTGGCGAACTGAGGAGGCTGCGGCCCTCGCGACCGAATAATAAGAGCGTCAGAGCCGTGGTCAGAGCAAGGCACGTGAGCACTTCACGGTCAACACAAACGCTCCCGTGACGTGGCGCCACGTTCCTCGCTCCGACGCTCTTATTGGGTCACAAGAACTGTAGCCTCTACAGTTCACCAAGTTATCGTGAAACGGAGCATAGTAGACGCACATGAACTTTTTTCATTTTTTTTTCCACAAAGTTAGTGAAGTTTAAAGTTTGGTCCGAGAGTCTCTACTCACAGCACTGAAAACATGTTGGCCCAATGGGTTACAAGTTAATTGGTTGTGTGCAATAATGTGGGAGCAGCTCATGTAAGCAAAACAAAGAGTACAGTACTGTTTTCTAGACTGCCTGCTAGACTTGCAGTTTTTACAACGTGGGACGTCGCCCACTGGAGTGTGCGGGTAAATTTGAGTGTTGATTTTGGAACAACCTTCGTTTGCAGTTTTCCCAATAGGTATTATGAAACTAGAGACAATGAATAGCATGCTGGGGAGAGTGAAGCCTCGGTATTCTGAAAATGTGCTCATTTTGGTTGCTCAAAAACCCGCTGGGCCTAAACTTTTCTGACCATGGGGAAAATGGCCGTTTTATATACCGTACTACCCCGAGAGAGAGCCCACTTAAAATCGAAAGCAAATCGGTTGAAAATCAGGAGTGAGCTAACTTCCGGTGTGCCATCAAAAGTTGAAAAAATGCTAGCTTGAGATATTTGGTGCCCTGCGAAACTTGTAATTGCAGGGAGGGGCAGTGAACTAAAGACGACTATTTTGTCCAGTCAGCAATGTTCGCTTATCTACAGCTGTGGCTAAGTAATGCTATTTCTGCCGACATCACCATTGGCCAGGGCCCTGCAATTACTAGAAGTGGGCCATCTTTCGGTGTGAGGAAATTAGTAGGTTCAGAGTATAATCACATGCATAGAAGTGAAGCTAAATAAATGGGCTCTTCAATTATGCAAATGTCAAAGCATAGATTGAAATTCTAAGGATGTATTTCATCAATGTTCTTCCAAAAATGATCTAAACCAGGTAAAGATATGGCTATCTAAAAACAAAGAAAAAGTACAAAAAAAATGTAAATGTTTTTCATGTTCACAACGAAAAGCTCTGGAACAACTAGAGTTTTAGCTCAAAGCTCAAAAAGATTGAGTTACGAAAAATCAAGTCGACCTTCATTACTGACATGTCATTGGGGTCAGCAGTTTCTCACTGTGGCAAAGCCCAGGTCATTGGAACTGAAATATGATGACCTGGCTTCATCAGCCCCACTGCTGCTATCAGAGTCTGAAAAATCTATAGGATTCGCAAGAATTGCCATATTTGCAAGCGTGCATCGAACCCGTGGAAGTAGCCATAACCGTCGACGACGACATGCCGTCGGTTTTACGCTCGGCTTAAAAATTGCTGCCACGCGGAAAGAGAAACAAACACAGTAAAGGAAACTGGTCTTCAAACTACTACCTACGAGATGGCACAGCAAGCACGGGAGCTCCGCAGGAATCGTGAAATGGGCCTCCATGCCCATCAATCACAGGTGATCAACGTTGTATGGGCACGGTCGGGAAAGAGTTGACAGCTGATCTATGGAATTGTTCCCATTTTTGGGGCACTTGCTTGCAGTCTCACCGGGTGTATTGTGCTTCAGCCAGGTTGCTGTCTCCTCGCCTGCCCGAGGCTCTTGCAAACGCGAATAACCACGCATTGTCCACAAAAAGGCATTGCAAGCAAGTTTTATTCCTACAAAACATCTGCTCTGGAATGGACCAAGTTGCATTTTCACTCGGTCCAGTGCTTAGACGTTACACATTCTGTAGCTGGACAGTGCAATTTCAATCCACCTTGCTAGCATGCTGCAAGAAGGGGACGCAAAGAATGAGTGGAAGCTCTGCCGCGGCACGCCGCTATGCTGGGGCAGACATTTCGCAACACCTGCTACGTCGCATATGCATTCGACCAAGCAAGCAGTCTGGCCAAAACCTGTTGCAGCAATAGCTGCAGTTCCCGAACGTGCGACGTGCGCCATGAATCAGTCATTCGCAGAAAAACTGTTCAATGTATGGCCGGCAACATTGCACAAATGAATCCGTGGATCATACTGCAGCTTAATTGTCGTGCCAACTACAATTCGTAAGATGGTTTGGTCACAAGACCTCCATCCTAAAATTCTTAAAAAGCTTGCTTGTAATGGTGCAGGCATTTCTTATTGATCAACAAGGTTCTCTACTCAACTTGCATCACATAGTTATTCTCCCCATCAAAAATAAACTATAGATATTTAAAAAAAAAAGTGCATGCTGCTGTCTTGGTCTTGATTGGGAGAAAAAAAAAGTCAAAACATTGAATCTAAAAAGGCGAGAGCTGAAAATATCTAGCTACGCGACTAAAATAACCTCGAGAGTCTTCTCGTGAAGCTGAGTTCCTAACAGAAGTCTTAGAAAAGTATGGAAAAAGGCGATTTCGGAAGGAACAATTCGGCTGCGGATTGAGGGGAAAAATGGATGTAGCAGCCGCAAGGAATTGTTGCTTCTGAAAGTGCAACCAGCATGAAAGCACTGAAAATGCCATAGGGTGTTGGCCAAGCTTCATGCTGGAGTTTCACAAAGCAAGCACACACTGCTCAAAGGCATGTGCTTTTTTTTTTTTTTTTTTTTCCCAAAAGGTATGTGGCAGTGCCTAACACGTACAATGTTCACAAATGGAACAGGCCTGTTCGAGAACGTCGGTGTTCATGGGAGGAACTTTTTGGCGTGTAAACGCACAAAGGCGGAAAATGGCCAGAGACCAAACATTCACCCTGCCCAAAGGGCAGTAGGGCATTCAATCGGTATGCAAGACACAAGCCCAAACAAAATACTAAGATCATGTGGCAGCGTACGACATGCCTTTTCCAAGAACATTGTCAGCCGATTGATGAAGCAGCGAGGGAAAAGTACAAGCACCAAACGTTCAGGTGAACACACGCAAGATGGACTAGCTGCCAATGTTAGAATGCGTACATAGTACATAAAGAAGCTAATTTTAGAAGTCAAGCTTTGTTAGAACATACTTGACAATCAGACTGCCCTAAAGAATAGACTGAACTATGAGTGGCTACCCATGTCTACCATATATGTGAAGATGTTGAAAATCTCCCAAGTCATCTCTTAAGTCAGATGTTTTGAAACATGCTCTATGAAATGGGTAAGCTGCCACTACTTCAGATGATCTGTCACACCCTCAGTGCAACAAAAGTTCCTTGTACTTTCAGAAGCTGACGTGGGATGAATCATTGTTGCTCATAAAAGCCAAAGTATGCATATTTGTTAGCTCTTCCGCACCTTTGGCCTAGCTTTTGTTTTCTAGATCTCAACAAACTAGCCTGGACGCCCAAAAAATTGGTTTGTAAAAGCTTTAAAAAAAACATGCTTTCATTGAGAAAACCATTAGCCCCACCGTCAAAGTTCCACAGAAAAAAAGGAAAGCCAAAATGCAGATCGGGCACAGAGACCATTTCCCGGACTGTAAGCAAGCCGGCGAGCCACCCTCCTCGAAGGGAGTCTCCAGAAAAGAAGCTGCCCCAAACAAGACGCCGGAACGGAGTAACGACAAGCACACTACACATGGGGCCCGAGCCCCCATGTACACCTTCACAGAAAGAGCACCACCCTGCCCAAACCTGCCTACACAAAAGATCTTGTATCATGCAAGCTTAGTGCTGCCACAATGTTGGAAGAAAAGCAACCGGGAGGGGAGAAAAACACAGGCAACGAAAAGGGGAAGGGGGGGGACTAGACAAGTCAAAAAGTGCACCAAAGTCGACAGTCTTCCGTGCAAGAGTCACGTTAGCTCCGATGCAAAATATATTATTTACTGGTACAAGTGTGGGGTCGCCGTCACAAATCGCGATAGACACAAAAAAAAATAAAAATAATAACAAAACTGAGATGCCCTAGACAGACACACCGAAGACAAGCGGTCAATGGTGCGCCACTTCAAAAGCCCGCCTGCTCGTAAAAAAATATTGCTGCAGAATCGCTCTTTCTCGTTGCACTACTGAGGCGGGAAAGGGCCAGGGAGTGGGGGGACAACTAGGCCGAGGGGGCCTAAGCAACCAAAAGTGGCAGACTCCCAAATAGGCATCTGGCAGGGGGAGGCTAGAAGAGCTTGGCCCTTCTCTTGAGGTCATTGCGCTTCCATTCGGGCAGGCGATAGAACTCCAGCCGGCTCATGTGGAACAGGGCTTGGAACTCCTCGTTTGACAGGTGGCGCTGCGCAGGGACATTGACATATTACAATTGCTAGCTAGGTGGAGCAAGCTGCCACCCTATTCAAAGGGTATAGCCGCACACATCAATCCATCCAGCACCTGGCACATCAAGCAAACACACGCCGATGAATCCTGGAGAAAAGCTCACCGAAGAAAAGCTCATCGGAGATAAGCTCACCAGAAAAAAGCTCACCCACTTTTGTGCGGGTCTGGAAAAAAGCTCACCTTGAATTAAATTTTTATAAAAGGTGGTTATCAATTCAATGTTCATTTGATGAAGCGAAAATGTTCAGTTGAAAAATGAAGGTACCTAGAACTGCGGGCCGCCACATCTCTCCATCGAAAACTTTGTAAAGTGCATGAAGGTGTTTGGCGTGCCTGTCAAAGTGAATGGTTGTTACAGCTGCCTTGAAAGGGACTTCCATCATCAAAATCCTTAATAAAACATCAGAAAAAATATTCTCTCAGTTTTTCACGCGAACCTGGGTGCTCCAAGACTGCATACATGCCTGCAAAACAAGCTCGTGCAGCAGCTGATTCCTGTTTGTTATACAGCCTCCCGGAGCTTTGTCACCTGTTATGTTTCTCTGGTCATAAGCCCTCTTTTTCTCGGTCCACTGAAAAGCGTGTCACAAGAGACTGCCGTATTCACCACGCCCCGCCCCGAAGCCGCACCAGCCAAATGTATGCGCCCCGCTTATCCACTGCTCCTCGCTTTCCCGCATTGCGCAAATCATCAAAAGGAGAAGCGCACCTCCAGGTGCGCTTCTCCTTTAACACGCACGTGCATGTCTGCAATTGTGATAAACAGAACTGTGGCTATGTTATAGCTACTTTACAGTGAAAATCGACAAAAATAGGACAGTTGTTATTATAAAAACCTGTGTTATATGCTGCACGCCATCAGTTGTCCTGTGCATTAAAAAAATCGTAAAACAGTTGTTATTATAAAAACCTGTGCTATATGCTGTACGCCATCCGTTGCCCTGTGCATTAAAAAAATCGTAGAACAGTTATTATAAAAACCTGTGTTACATGCTGCACGCCATCAGTTGTCCTGTGCATTAAAAAAACCGTGATTTTTTTTGCGGATCCCAGATGTAACGAATTTTGGATATAACAGAACATATTTCCGATTCACGTTGACTTCGTCATAATTGGGTTCGACTACATGAAAACATATTTCTCTACTGGTAAAATGTGCACTTCGATTGAATTAGTTCAATGAAGGCTCAATTCACAGATTAGTTGGTGAACTTTTCTCTGCATGCATCAAAAGGCTGGTGAGCTTTTCTCCGCATACGACGGTTTTGTGGTGAGCGTTTCTTCGGTGAGCTTATCTCTGGTGAGCTTTTTCTCCAGTGAGTTTCTCCTGTGAGCTTTTCTCTGCCGCCCCAAGCCGATATGCCAACTTGGCTGAAAAGCCGCACCTAACTGTCTGTGGAAATCCCCAAAAGAGTCCAGTCCCCCGAGAGCAATCAAAGGTTGAAAGTAAGCAGAAGTTTTCACGCTCCATTACTGCCGGGCTAGAAGCTGCGCCCAAAGTTACAAAACGAGCGCACAGAGCTTTGCTCAAAGCTCCTGATGCACATCCTCTCGATCTCAACGTAAGAGTTGACTGTCTGCACATATGTCAGCTATTAGAATATACAGACATTTCATATCTATTTTTTAGTTAAACAGAGCAATAATTTCAAACCCTGCAATAAAACCTACCACTATAGCATACCCATTTGGTGAAATTTCAGCTCTCTCCATGCATGCACCAATTTTTCCAGCCCATTTTACAGCATACACAATTGTTTATGTGCCCGTATACATGGCCTGCACGTGACGTCATCACTTCATGGTGGTGGTCATTCCTCCTTGTTCTTGACGAGCAAAATAAATTCAATGGTGCCAAATCTACCGTATTTTCTGGTGTATAGTCTGCAGACCATATATGTTTAAAAGTTGGAATTTTACTCTGTGCAGGCTATCTACAGGTGCAGATTATACAAGGTTTTGTATTTTGCTTACATCATCCCTGTGAAAAAGACACAAAAAATCTTATGAATAACAGAGTACAATAATGGTGATTTATGTATGACACAAGCGCCTCTGTGAGCTTATATAGCAGGCATTTGTCAAGATGAGCTGTGCATAATCATTTTTATGTTCGGATTAGGGGCTAAGTGCGGACTATGCACCGGGTGCAAACTATCTAAGAAAAATCTCTTTTTTTTTTTTTTTTTTTTTTCAGCTGAAATTGGTTTTTGTAGACTATACACCAGGTGCAGACTAAAGTCCGGAAAATATGGTATGCTCCAGTTAGTATATGCTAAGCAGTGAGGCCATTGCAATAGCTGCTGAGGTGACGCCAGTGCAAGCCATGTATAGCAAAAACGCTATACACACTTAAAGCACCGGAGGCCAGATTCACGAAACAATCTTACGCCAAAAAAGTGTGCACGACAAAACGTACGTGCAAATCCGTATTCACGAAGCGAACTGTTTGCAAGTTTTGCGCGAGTGACATCAGAATCCTACAACAGCTCCAGAGGTGTCTTATGCACTTTTTCACAATCAAATCAGCATGGCCTACTACGTTGCTCAGTTACTCGCCGCAACGACCAATGGACATTTATTTTTATAGGTGCTCTACACACGCGCTCAGACATCAAGCAGCAAGAAAAAAAAAAGAAGTAGTCGAATCCAACCAAAACACAAATGAACGCTGGATTCACAGATATCCGGAAAAACGGCAACGATCCCATGGACCAAGAGACCACCAAGGACTATTTCGACACTAGGCCTAGCAAGGCACTCCGATGCAGCGTTGCTCCGACAGCCCCTGACCAAGACCATCTGCCCTTGACCTGCTGGCTTGCCGAATGGAATACGCCCGCACGACCCTCGTGTACCTTTCCCATAAAAATAGTTTGATATTGCTGACCTCAATTTTTGGTGAAGAGGTCAGTCTGTTCCCCTTGTCACCGCCTTGTTTTCAGAGGCAGCAGTGGCGAATACTCATCGAAAAGGGACAGCTCTCATCGATTGTATCTCCTTTTTTTGCGTAGGACATAGAGCTCAAATAAATGCCGTATGGATTACCTTCGCAACATATGGTTGTACACTTTGTTATTAGTATGTCCTTTTTATTCCGACACGATGGTACATCAACACAGTAGAGCTAGAGCAGTTCGTGGGAGCTACACAATGACGGTGCAACCTTCCTTTGCCAAGTGTCGCGTCAGCAACAAGTTGAAATAGAAAAAAATTGGTCCCGAAGCGCTTACCAAGACGCGGTACAACAACACGGTTCCAGCACTTCGATCAGACACTCGTGTTTCTGCTCCCAGTGTGAACAGGTATTTACGTGGCTCTTGCTGACATTCTCATAGTTCAAACGTATCTTCCTAGATGTCGGCTTGCTCCTGCATGCCTCAGGCCGCGAAAAACACCGCAACTATTTGTTTTTATGTGCGCCGCTTTGCAAACGAGCGGCGCGGGCCGTCTCGTTTTAGCAACGATGACAGTTGTGGTGAACTTGACTTTCTAGCGATGGAATCCGTAGCAGTCGACAAAGGCGGTTATTCCGGCCTTGGCATTCGGGCCCGTTTGAATCGTGGTAACGTCCACATTTCACTGCATGGACACGATCCCCAGACAAGCGGTGGCAGAAAGGCCGCCTGCATTTGTTGTTATTCAGAATTCACGTGCTCCGAACTAAGCCGAGCTCTCAGATTGGTTGTTCGTATTGCCAAAGCTGTTGTCGCCATAGCAGCTGCCCGCTCTCGCGTACGAGAATTGCGCTTTCTTTCTCTCGCTTAAGAACACATTCGTGAATACCGATTTCTTCACTTCTTACGCTGTGGATAACTTACAAACTTCTTAGCTAAGTTGTCGTAACCTAAGAAGCTTTTTGTGAATCTGGCCTCAGACACACAAACTACAAAACAGCCAACCGTTCGTACAACGTGTCTGAATGATATTATGTGGGATCATGACAACCGGGTTTTCCAGACGTGTCGTATGACATGTTGGATGCTTTATTGTGCATGTGCCCGACCCTTTAGTCTTTTCCACCTCCCACTTCGATCTAGGGGCAGAGTGTCCAGAATTTGTGCACTGACCTCCAGATGGCACCTGTCGACATCCACTGGCAACCTGTAGTTCGATGTCATGAGCAGATGATATGGGTAGAGCTGCAAAACGAAGAAGAGCTTCTGTGAGGCGCAGCTTTATTTTTCCAAAGTTGGGACACACCTAACCTTTCTAACAATTATAGTACCTTGTTCCAGATTAAAAGAATTGTCACCACACTTAACATAAGATCTTTACACCACACAAATAATAGTTTTAGATATTTCTTTGTCAAACAGGATGAAGTTCTAACAATGTACTCTAGGGTGTTTTCAGATCAGTTTGGCCACCCATGTCCGGTGACCATTTTTAATTCTTATGAGAAAAAATATTTTGTAAACTCTATAACCTTCAGAACAAAACTGAAATTCAATTTGTAAAAAAAATTGTTGTCCTTGCGGAAAAAAGTTAGAAGCATGCTCTCAGTGCGAAGCGCTTTCTGCGAATTGCGCGAAGTTGGCATTTCGAGGCACCTCTCCCAAAATAGGGCCCATTCACTTCACATGAAGATAGAGGACCAGCGAAGCTGTTATCTTCACAACTTTACGACAACTATACGATTCACATATGATTGCAATGAATTCCTACACAACTGCATTGTTTGTCTTTATTTAATTCTTAGTGACTAAAGTGGCCATTGCCTTATGGTCATGATAAACCGCCATTGGTTGTATTTTGACTTTAGATACGTTCTTGCTAAGCGTGAGGTTGATACACGTTCTGTTGTTGATTGTTGGTATACGTGTATGTGATGGTATAAGACTATTTTAGGTTTTACAGTGACTTGGGCTCTTTATCAGCAATGCTGATAAAGAGCCCAAGTCTCTTTATCAGCGTCAGGAGCGAGAGGAAAGAAGGTAAGATGGGGCGTTCTGCCCTCAGCCTCGTCACAGCACGCACTCTTAGCTGAGATGAGTCGGTGACATGGATGATAACAAGGGATCAGGACCTCACTATCTAATAATGCCAAGGAAGGCCGACTATCGCGGGTTGCCCCCTCTTTTTATCTATACTTGCCATGACCAATCGGAACAAAGGAGCACAGTTTAAACGGGAGTTTTTTGTTAACATCCATGGACGCATTTTTTTTCCAGATCCTAGCACCATAACAGCTTTACTGTAAAAACTGTTGTGGCTACCGGTCTAGAAATATTTACTCACAAACTACGTATACGCAGGATTGACTCGAAATATTTATCACGAAGCGTCCCCCTGCCGGATGGTCCAAGGTGGTCTACGAGAAAGGCAAGTGAAAGTGAACGTTATCTCTGGGGTCTTCTATCACTTCTATTGCTTTCAAACTACCGGTACGCTTTTCTCCCATGTTTGTCTTCTCTTCGCGTTTCACAATCCACCGTGGCTGCGGCTCCAATGCTGTGAGGAGGTGCACCTGTCACGCCATATCATGCTACCGCCAGGCAAAAGGTAGATAAACATGTGTTAAGCAGAGCAGCCTTCCTATCCCACGCGCCGGCTATTGAAAACAGGCCCTGCGAAGCATGCAACATGACAGTGCCTCTCGATCGCTCCAGATCGCACACACTTTCTGCAACTCTTATACAAAAATGCATGCAGAATTCTCAATTTAAAACCACCGTCAGCCTCTGCGCAGTCAATTTGTTTCTTTCTAAACCCTCGAGCGTTTTTAGACTTTGTAAAAATAATGCAATTGTCATCTATCAGTATCTACATGCCCCATTCACGGCACTGCAGTAGCCTCAATTTGGTCAAATTTCTAGCTTTACAACTTTAAATACACAACAATAATGCAACATGTTGTTTTTTGTTTTTTTTGCAAATTCTGTTAGTACCTATCAATAGCCTTAATGCAGGAGTTTAAAAAAAAAAAAAATTGAAGATTTTTTTTTTTATTGAGTTTCAAATGAACTTCTAATTATTAAAATGATCCCATCTGAGCATTTCTCATAAATTTGTTTCACTACCCAGGACGATATTTAGGGTCAGTATTAACAAGAATCAGGACAACACGCTGGCAAAGTTTGAAAGTTCTGGTATTTATAAATGCGTAGAAAAAAAAAGTTAAGTAAGTATTTTTGCGGAATCTGCTGTTTGCGATTTTTCTCTGGAAATTAACATTGTCAATACTTAATGATAAATATTTTGAGTCAATCCTTCTTATATGTAGTTTGTGAGTAAATATTTCTAGACCCGCAGCCATGACAATTTTTTTGGGGAGAGGTACACAAAATGCCAACTTTGTGCAACTTGCAGAAAGAGCTTTGCACTGAGAGAGTGCTTCTAATGTTTTTCCACAAAGACAAACATTTTTTTTTTCGCAAAACAGATTTCGGTTTTGTTCTGATGAACATTGAGTTTACAAAATATATATTTTTTTTTTGTAAAAATTAATAATGGTCACTGGGCATGCTCGACCAAACTTATCTGAAACACCCCTTACTGACTTGTGCTAACTTGACAACATTTCAATCAAAGCTGAAGAAATAATTGAGTCATTGTACTAAGCATGTGCAGTTGCAAGCTGTTGTATCTGCGGCGTTAGCTACAGATGTGGAAGCACACAAACATGGGATAAAAATTACAGGAGGCTTAAGCTTTGCCTTTAAGAGTGGAATGTGATAGCTAAACATATAAACCCCCGCTCGTTCCCAAGGCATGCAAGCGTGTCTGCAGGGCCTAGCCGGTAGCGTGTCTGGCTCGCAACCGAAAGTTTGTGGGTTCGAATCCCGCCTGTGCCTAAAATGCTTCACTTTTCTTTGAAGGAAAGATGGGGTGCTTCTGCATTTGAGAAAAAACTCTTGAATTGCGTTCATTTGGTTTTTAGAATCACAGATATCCCAATTATGCTTCAATGCGACACGCCGGAGAGCCCTAGGAGCAATTTCAAAATAGGGCTGAAGCCCCGCCTCCCTAGCCTTGGGCAGCCAAAAGATCCGTCGAATATGTCACATACAGCGACTGACATCAGCGTTTTCTCGCGTTTAACAATAATTGCGCAGCAAATGGTTTAGGTATTCGGGTTCACGGGGTAAAAATACACTAGAATTCACGTCTAACTCATTTTTTTTTCAAGAGGCTCCGTAGCTTCCCTTTAAGGCAAATTAATTACTTTATAAAGTGAAATCATTTGAGAGATGTGGCGACCTTTAATTCACATTACAAGTCATGTTTTATACACTTTCATTCCACGTGTGACGTCATGTTTCACGTGAACATTGTGGATTGCTTGAAATTCCCGCACAAGGTCGTGTGGTTGCGACGTCATAACCCTATCGACCAATCAGGATTTTCCCGTCTCATGCCAACCTTTTTGCGGCACAAGCGCCTTAAAGCTATTGCTTTACAACGGAAGTCTCTGCAGATATGCTGTGCCTGCACATTTGGAAACTGGTTGCTCAGCACATAGGTATGCCCTATGACTGTACAATCTTGTCTCCGAATGTCAATGCAGGAAAATGCTGGTTCTACTAACAATAGTAATAATGTTTATTATTACTGCTCAGGAGAAGCCCACAGAAGGGTAGTGCTTCTGTGGCTGCAGAAGCTCTGGTGTGAGCTCCCAGTGCACGTGAGGCCGCGAACAGAGAGAGCGCACCTTGGGGGGTTCGCTCGACAGGTGCCAGTTAACGTTGGGCATGGAGCGCCGCAGGTGCGGGCTGTAGGATGCATACCGGAACCCCGAGTAGCCGTCCGAGAATGGGGTCGACCGAAACATGCCGCTCGTGCTGTGGTTCTGCACACGGGTCAGTCATGCGCCACATCAGAGTGAGAACAACACAATATAGCAGCGAGCTCCATCGTGGAGCACGGGTGAAAAGACGTCGTAGGACCCATCATGGCATGCCCTGGTTGCCAACACAATAACCAGAAAGAAGCAGGCTGTACGCCGCCATTTCTTAACAAGGAATGTGCCACGTTTATTGCGATGTGGATGCTATATATGGATCGCTATCAATGTTGCCAACATGAATGGACCACAAAAACCAGCAGCTGGAGGACATAGCTATCCCAAACTTCATTTTCAAATGCGCACTTCGTTGGTCCAATATTGTCATCGCAAAATATAATTACCATCTAAATCGGCAGTCGCATCATAATTTAGCGAGTACAAATTGCAACCCTTTGCATTTATAGTGCATGAGGGTAATAGACACTCCAATACACTTTCTTAACTGCAGTGCAGTTTTTACTGTATGGAGAAAATGGAATTGTAACATGTGCAAAGACAAAGCACAGCTTTTGCGAAAAGCACATATACATATCAACAGGCCTTGAAGACTGGGAGAAAGTTACCTCGAGGAACTCAAAACAACTCATTTCAACAAAATCTGAAAATATTTATAACTTACCGTAAAATACCGTGGAAGTGCCCGCTTCCTTGAAGCGCCCACTTATTAGTATTTCCCAAACTTGGCAATTGTGAAAATTATTCGTTAAGCGCCAGATTTGGGCACTCCCCCAATATTTTACGGTATAATCAGAACATTACTATCAGAAAGCTTTCAAACACTACTACTGTAATAACCCGAAAGATAGCCCCCCTAAAATCAAGAGCAAATCGGTTGAAAATATGGAGGGGGGCTAACTTTCGGTGTGCGATCAAGTAAAATTGAAAAAATGCTATTTTTAGGTCATCTGTCTTTTCTAAGCTTGTTATTGTGGCGAAGGGTAACAAAGCAAAGATGACTGTACAGGGTGTCACAAAAAAAATTTACAGGGTTTTTTTCAGCGCAAAAATAAACCAGGCATCGCCGAACGCTCATTTTCTGCCCAAAGGTAGCGCTAGAGGTCACAACCAAATGCCAAAGTTTCAGCCCGATCCGATACCTTATTCAAAAGTTATAAGTGATTTTCTGAAAATTTCAATGGGAAAATGGAGCCCAATTTTGCCCGTTTCGGTTTCTGGTGCCCATAGAGCCCCATGTATTCGAAAACTCCGTTGGCTGCCATTTTAATTCACATTGAAATTTTCAGAAAATCACTTATAACTTTTGATTAAAATATTAGTTCGGGCTGAAACTTTGGCATCTGGTTGTGACCTCTAGCGCTACCTTAGGGCGGAGAATGAGCGTTCCGCGATGCCTAGTTTATTTTTGCGGTTAAAAAAACCCTGTAAATTTTCTTATGGGACACCCTCTACTTCTCAGTCAGCAACATTTGCTTAGGTGTATCCCGCCATACCTAACTAGCCGTATTTACGCCGAGGCCTTCATTGATCCCAACACCGCAATACTAGGAGTGGGCTATCTTTCGGTGTTCAAAAAAATATAGCAAATGAAGCCGAAAATAGGGGTGGTTTATCTTTCGTGGGCGGGGCATGTCTCGGGATATTACAGTAGTTGATCGGAAGATTAAACAGTATGTGCCAATATTTCAATTGATAGTATTCAAAAGTTTTGAATATTTGCATGTCTCCATGCTGTAGCAAACAAGCCAATACTGAAACTGATAGTACATGAGATATGCTCACACTTCCCAAAGACAGTGATGCAATAAAGATCTTGTGCAATAAAACTAGCGTTGTTACAGAGCTGTTTCGCTACAGAAGCTCTCAAAGTTAGTTGAATAGATGACATGCCATAATCATACTAGTTAAGAAACAATGTTTGAACAGCAGTAGAGGCTTTATTACACAACGTTTCGGGAAGAGACTTCCCTTCTTCAAGTGTGCAGAAAATACAGTTGCAAAGCGTTTTTAGAAAGACCAAGGAGAGGAGGAACATTGGAAAAAGTGAAAGAAAAAAGTCATATTATATAATAGTACAAATAAAAACACTTCAGGATGAAAAAAACTACATTCCAAAAAAACACACATGTAAAAAAAAAAAAGTAGTAGTACTAAGGGGGACACAGTCGCAGCACTCGTTAGCGAAACCAAGAAAATATATCACAGGCAACGGCCTCCATCATGTTAGAGTTAGAGCTCCAAATCCAGAAAAATAACAACATACAGGGGTATGAGCCTAAGCCAGTATAACGCCGAAGGAAACGAAGGCCATAAATAAGCTCGAAGTGTGTGTAAACGGACACCAGAAATGTCACACGTGGGTGCAACAGAATATCGAGAAATACTCCTTAAAACGCCTCTAGCTCAATCTCCCCCCTCCCCGCCAAAAAAAAAAAAATGACCGCATCTTTACGTGGTGAATGATGTCGATGGGGGCGAAGCTCTGGTGGTGCTGATGATACTGATTTTGTTCATAGGTAGTGCTGATTTTTTTTATATTTGAGCATTTGACCGCAGCGCCCTCTCGTCTATAAGCGTTGAGCCAATGCATGCAAAGTTTAACGCAATTATATACACATTTGACCACAGCACCCTCTCCAGTACGTATAGATGTTGAGTGGCTACATGCAATGTTTCATCCATGACATCCTCAGCTCTTCAGTTACTACACATCTCAGAGCCCCCCACTCGTCCTACAGTCGTGGCCGAGTGGTTAAGGCGATGGACTAGAAATCCATTGGGGTCTCCCCGCACAGGTTCCAATCCTGTCGACTGCGCAAACTTTTTTTTTTTTAAGAAGACAGATGGAATGGCAATTGACGTGAGCACGGACGCCTGACAAGGCTGGACACTAAGGAGCTTTGCTCCTAAAAGGAAGAAGAGGGAAGTTAGCAAGCCACGTGCCCACATCCCAATGTTTCAAGCTCTCCCCTCAAAGAGCTTTAGCTCTCTCCCGCTCTCCTCTGCGATGGGGGAGGTGGTTTGCCTATAGTATGCTCAAGTGTTTTTACTTGTACTATTATATATATATGACTTTTTTCTTTTGCTTTCCAATGTTCCTACTCTCCTTTGGTCTCTTTAAAAACGCTTTGCAACTGTATTTTCTGCACACTTGAAAAAGGGAAGTCTCTTCACGAAACGTCGTGTAATAAAGCCTCTACTGCTGTTCAAACTTTTTCTATGTTTACAACTTTCTTGGTGAAGACTTGTACATAAATACAGTTAATAGAAGAAACAAGACAGTTGTTGAAAGTCCCCACTACAGCCACGGAATATTCATGAAGTACCGCAACTTCCAAGCTTTTGCTCATTGTTATGCAGTGGTACAAGTAGGAAGCTGATGCAAAATAACTCGCTGTAGGGACTTCTTTAGTAAAGGGCTGCCCATACACAAGTGTTTCTGCTTTAATTCAGGCTAAGAGCTAGAAAGTCTTCAATAAAGTGAGCAGAGCCGACAGTGCAAATAAGTGTTTGCAGCTGGCAAGACAGGGTACTACCTGGTAATGTGAAACAAACTACGTGTTTGCACGACTGTAACGCAGACTTTATTTTGCCAAAATCAGTGCCCAAAAATACATGCGCGTTACAATCGAAACCAAAAACCGAAACTCAGAAAGAAAACACAATATTCGGTATAAGGTGGCTAGCCCCATCGCCATCGTGACCGTTAGTTTACATTTGCCCATTTTGGTACCCGTATCACGCATATTCTCTCACGCCTAGGACTTGTGTCTGCCGTCTTCAGATGGAAAAAGAAAAAAGAATTCGACAAGGAGGCATCAGTTAAACGAAAGGCCATCACGCTGGGGGGAAAGGACAACAAAGCAGCGCTGCGTGGCCTCGCAATCCCAGCAACTCGACGAACTAGCAAAGTTGCTTGGAAGACGACCTTCCCAGAGGCAATGGTCGCGCACTCGTACAAGCGCAAGAAGCGCAGCACCTACAATGCTTTAGACGAAAGCAAGGATTACCTCTGTGGACAGTGAAAAACCATCATTAAACTCCGAGAATGGCAACTAGTGCACGGTATTTATTTTTGTATTGGCATGCGTTTCATAAAACCTGTTCTATGAGGTATGCGTTCAGCTTTCCTTTTTTTACCAGCGCAGTACAATCGGCATAGAGCTATTTTCCAAATATTTAAGCACTAAATATACCTGCGCGTTACAATCGGGGGCGTGTTACAATCGTGCGAACACCAGACAGTTACGAAAACTGACAGTTTGGCTAATGAGAATGGCATCAGTGCGGTTGTAAGTGACCAATCAGAGAACTCAACTTTCCCTTTGACAGGATGCTATGGAATATGTACAGTACTTCATGAACATTTATTGACTCTAGTGATATCATGCACAGTATCCAAGCGATTCAAGAACTGGAAATAGAAAAACAACGGACAGCAAATGTCAGGATTCCTAGTATGAAAGGACAAGTTTAGATGGAAGTTGAGGAGTGTGTAAGTTGTGCTACTTGCAATTGCATTCCTATCGTGGTCCGAAGTCCCTGAAACTGCAAGGACAAAAAAAATGCACTTTTGAGTAAAGGTTTTCATTCAAGCACCATTGCAAGGTTCTCAGTGCCAACAAAAGAACAAACTCACCATCTGATTTGCCGCAACTGAATTCCGTACTGTGAGTTTTTTCCAATTTGCTAAATGAAAGATCTTGCGCCTGAAATTAAAAATTACATTTGTGTGGAGAGAAACAACTACTAGTTGAGAGAAATGAGTCAAAATGTATTTGTTCCACCACCCAAATAAAAGCCTTCCGTTCACGTAAACCCCTTGCCATTTCATGTACAGTGCAATCCACTTATAACGATACCACATATAACGATGTACCGCTTATAACGATCAGTTTCTAGTCCAGCAACAAAGATAATTGGTTATAACGATTGAATTTTTGGGCTTTCTCATTAACATTATAAGTGGATTGCACTGCATAATCATAATTAATATTGCATCTTTATGCATTGTGCCGAGCTTATATGTGTTAGATATGCAGCGCTTAGATATGCAGCTTCAAGTCGCCCTTTCAAGTGGTTCCACTTCGAGTGCAAAAACGCACAAGTCAGGTCTGTAGCAAGAACAGTTTGGAGTGGCCTAGGTGCAGTATCTCTTCAAACACATTTACAACATTCTGCACGAAAAGGCCACTTTACTTCAAATCGACCAGCGCACTCTAAAAATGCTGCTAACACAACTACTAGCTCTAAAAGTGCTTGCTTCATTTTTACTTGTACTAGAAGTGTGTCTTAGTACGCACAATACTCGAATATTCCTTAAATTCTCATCATACTGTAAGGAACACCCGTAAATACATGCGAGAGGGTTTTACTTGAGAGCCGACAAATTCAAGCAACGAAGAGGAATTAATCGGGGCAGGGAGATCGACCGACACACAGGCAAATCAAACTCGGCACTGTTGTGCGTCAAACGACAGTCAGTGGGGTAGTGCCACGGTACCCAGTGAGACAACCAGTCAGTCGCAACATGCCGTTCAGAGCTCAGGAACCAGTCACTTTGACACATCACGGCATCGCACTTCAAACAACAAAACACTTGCAGGTTGTCCGAGCACAGTTAGACTCCTTTCTGACTCTTTAGCCGAGGTCACACTGATAACGCATCCTACAAAAAACGGTCTGCAGAAACTGTCCGAGGCGTGTTTCTTGCTCGCCTTGTCGCATTGGTCATACAAAAACTGTCTTTAGATACGTCCGAAGCACACATACGTCTGAAGCAAACAAGCTTCAAACATGCTTGTGGCATGTGTGCAGATAATTTTGTCTTCATACGTGCAGCGAATGCAGTGTCTTTTGTCTGATGTATGGGCAGTGTGAACGTGGCTTTAGAGCGTCTGCCGCAAACAACGCCTTGTTAGCAGCTGGTCTATGGAGGGAGCTACTCCTGCTGGTCAGCCCGCACACGGTATCTTCATACCCTCGCCAAGGTTACTGACAACACAAACGGAGCATTAGAAACAGACACAAAGAGTGGATCGAGGCTTTGTCTCCGAGAGACCGAGGCACCACAAGTGAGGGTCGACCGACTGCATTGCCCAAAACACAGGCCGCCATTGCACAGACCTTTGGAATGGTGTCAGGGTGTTACAAGCAAGCCATGCTCTCACCATGAAATCACGACCACCTACAGGAAGTGTTGCAGATTTGGTTGCGAGTCCATAGCCTGGCTTGGGCACTGCTCGAAGTGAGGACACCACTGCCAAAAAAAAAAAAGCCACCACGAATGATTTCAAGTTTCCTAAAGTGCATCAATCGTTGGCCCAACTGGCCAAGTTAATCCCAAATTCAAAGGGGACACTTGTGTGGCTTTTTACAAAGTCTATAATCTAATTTTTATGCTCGTAACATTTAGACGAGGCATGTCGCAGACAGTAACCGACCTGGTTCTAATTGCCCTGCAAATTGATTGAACAGGAAATGAAGAGATTGTAGCAATGGCGGCTGCACGGGCAGAACGGAGAGAAAAGCAAATGTTCCTTCCCGTAGTCGCGCCTGCACCTTATATCATCTCGCCGAGATTTCCAGAATTTTCAGGGCCACTTTCAGTGGTTGTCGCTAGTTTTTTAATATTTGTCAGAAAATCCTGCATGGCAAAATGCAGCGCTTTTCAGAACCATTTTTGGAATTGATTTTAATATCATTTTATATGAACTTAAAGGAACACTGACACCCCCAACAAACTTTTTTTAATTTTTTGCCAGGATCCTTATGGTGTCAAAAGACTACCCAGTCAATATTTTGCTACAGCATCACATATATTTTTAACAAAGTCAAAAAACGCAACTGCTCGAAACCAAAACTAAAACTGCACTGGGGAAGAAGAAATACCTATTGAGAAGGATAAAGTTACCAAAAATCACGTGGTTGTGCAAATTTTGTTTTTTTAACCAATGTATTTGCAGCATTTTAGACACCACAAAAATGGGTATCATATTTTCTTATATTTTTAGTATTGAGTGTGTGTCTTCGATGACCCATGACTTTGATTATCTTTGGTGGTTGTGTTTAAACCGAAGAAAACGGCACATGACCACGAAGAAGAGAGTGAGCGCGACTCAAACTGGCCGGTTCTCGATCGGTGGTTTTCGGGTGGAAAGAAAACTAATTTCGAGCCGCAAATTGTGCTCTGGCTGGTTGGGCTCTCATGTGTCATGTACAAATAAAAACCTTGGCAAACTTAAATACCCTCTCGGTGTCCCTTTAAATGAGGACAGATGAAAATTTCATAGTTTTTATTATTCATACTTTTCATTCCCAAGGGAAAGGATCAATATGCCAATAAATTATTTCCGCAACTTCCAGACAAATATTTCTTATAAAAATAGAGCACACAAAAACTAGCGGAACCTTGGCCTGCATTACTCGGGATGCCTCTTCTGACTTTATCCTGTAAAATCAATCATGCACCTCGTGGAACAGTTAATAAAACATGCGCATGCACAAAACTACTGTATTTACTCATATAATGAACGCACCCCCCGCAACGGTCATTAATATTCTGACTTTTTTCCCACACGTAATAAACACCCCTCCAATTTTTGGCTCCGCGAGTCTCAAACCGCATCAAACTCAGCCAGCCAACAAGCCAATCCACCTTTTTAGGAAATACCGGTTCGGGGTGTTTGGGCAGAGAATGTGCATGCATTCTCTGCCCAAACATGAGCGCTGGCGCGAGATCTCGCTCAAAAGCCTACCATGGTCGCTCGTGAATCCATGTAACACGAACACATGTTTTCGTAGCAGAACCTCTGGAACCATAATTTCTAAAGAGGTGCATTTCTTTTTGCCGCCAAGCAGCCAAGCCAAGCTAAGCATGGCAGTACATGCGTGCGTAATGGCTGCACGTGGGAAGTTGTGGAAGTGATCAACGAAGAAACAGAGCAAATCAAGGAATTGCCCAGCCCCCGGAGATGTCTCGCCCATCGAATGCATCGATATAAAAAAAACACGGCGTCGTCTGTGGCCTGCTTTTGGACAGTGAAATTGCGAAAGTGGCCTGGGAAGGGCCGTGTCGCTTTCCATGCCGAGCGAGTTTCGTACGGTGCTTTAAATTCGGCAAAGAAAATGCCGAAGGTTGCCTCAAAAAGTTAACAATTTATAGAGCATGGTTACTGTGCTGCGCCCACGACTAGCCGTGGGTCTGTCTCTGTCAGTGGAGACGTGCCATAGTACCCTGCTGTGTCAGATCAGCACCTAAAATTACATTTGCACGAAGAGTGTGTAAATACACAAAATTTTACCCCGCATAATGAACGCAAATATGAGTAAATTTTGGGGGAAAGAAAAGTGAGTGCATTATGCTAGTAAATAAGTTGGTTCAGCTGTTTTGTAAGCTTCGAACATGCATGCGCAGCTGAAGTATGACGAAAGGCAACGAACGCAGGCTGGAGCCAAGGCAACCCAAAGAGAACAAGTTCGCAAGAACAGAAGCAACGTGCCGACGAGGCAGAACCAATGGGATCACGGACGTGAAAATGCAAAATACTGAATGCAAAGACATGCAAAATATGGATGGAAGCGGATACAGTAAGTGTATCAGGTGCCACCTAGCCTACAACTACAAAGCACATTGCGTCTACATCAAGGGGGCTGTGCTTTCTACACAGAGTTTTTCTAGGCTTTCTTTAAATTTTGGTTTTTGGACCCAATTATAATGTGCATGTAGTTGCAAGTGCATTGCTTCAGAAAAAAATTGCGCAAATAAAGTATATATATTGTGCCCGCAACTATAAACCTTTTTCACAAGGGCACCGCCACCTTGAAATATTATCACTTCCAGCATGGAAGAAAACATTGTTTTGCCTTTGCCACACCGGTACCCGGTGTCTCAAATAGCAGCCAGGCTCTTTAAATCGACCAAAAAATTTGGTTTCTTAATCTATCGCGCTACGATTTTGTGCAGCGTTGCCCACAGGTGGTGCATTTTTTTTATAAAATTTGCAACGATCGAACTTACCTGAGGAAAAAGTAAAAATTAACTCCCATGGAAACGCAGCGAAACCACCGGTTTTCAAACAATAGGGCACTTTATGGTTTGAAGACTGGTGGCTTTGCTGCGTTTTCATAGGAGTTAAGCCTTTTTATTTTGTTTTTACTTTTTCTTCAGGTAAGTTCGATCTTTGCAAATTTTATAGAAAAAATGCACCACCTGTGGGCAACGCTGCACAAAATCGTAGCGCAATAGATTAAGAAACCGAATTTCGCTGTCAGTTTAAAGAATCTGGCCACTATTTGAGACACTTGGTAGAATACATTGAGGATATAAGTGTAAGCATCACCCATTCTCGTTTTGCCACCCCTTTATTTTTTTTTTTTTTCTATTTGCAAGATTAAATGTTTTATTATTTTTTTTGTCACCCATACTGGATCTGCCTACCAGGTGGCTGCAGGGACAAGAGTAAGCAAAAAAAGGTCTATAGGGTCGTCTAGAGTACCCCCAAAAATAGTATGACGGAATAACGGGTGACATAGTCTGCACGAATGACGGGACATCTATGCATCCGCGCAATACTGTGGCCCCTTTGCCAATCGGGTAGCAACTCCCTCTTCATCTGGCTCAGCCCACACAGCATGCTCAGATTGTGTCCCAATGCAACATCACAATTTATAACTAGAGCACACACGATGAGAGAGAGAGACGAACCGTTGTATGTAGGTGTCGTCCCGACAGACCTCCCCATAGACGATCTGTAGCTTGAGTTCCGATCAAACTCTTCCTCTTCCCAAGGCCTGGGGCGGTCAATGTCCCTCGAAGGGGCTGGGGAACGAAAGTGAGGGCTGTCGGTGCAGTCGCCAACTGCCCAGCAGCAATGGCCGACTTACAGGCGTTTACCGGGTTGTCGTAGCGCAACCTGTACGTCGGTTCCTTGTTGGCCGAGGGCGTCCGCGAGGCATTGCGGGGGTCCACGTGGGTCATCTTCCAGGCACGATACTTCTCGCGCTCCTTCACCGTCTTGAGAAACACCTGCATCCGAGGCATGAAGGAGTGAGTGGGAATTAGTAAAAATGCTGCACCAATAGAATTTACAAACCACTCTTAATTTTTATTGTTTTAGTTTTAATTATTGACATCTAAAATTATAATTGGAAATCCTTTCACCTCTCTACAATTCTTTGAATAACTTTAGCACAGTTCTGCAATACATTTGGCAGAACAATGCAGTCTTTACCACCTTCAACTAATAAAACAGGAGTGCATGGAACTCTTGCATATTGGACGAGGCTGAAAGAAAAAGAGACAATAGTTTTTCTAATTTGGACTATCCTTTCATTTTTGTATATACGTATTTTGACTGAGCTGCTGTGTACAGCAGAAACTTGTTAAGGGAAACCTGCAAGGTCTCTCCACATCGGTTCCTCTTGTCGAGAGCAATCCTTCCTCAAACAGGTGGCTCCTACTGAGAACTCAGAAAATGGGGTTCTTTCCGACATCCAGGGGCTCCTCTCAAACTAAAGAGAGTTGCTTTTTAACGAGGTTCCACTCTGGTTAAAAAGCAGACTACATACTAATCATGTGCGAATAGTGGATTTTTAGTTTGAAGAGAATTTGAAGCAAATAGTGGTTTCGGTTGAATACCTTCAAATCGAATAGATTCTTCAAACCCTTCCCTACTATTGCACCAAGCTTAAATGAAAACCCAGATAAGCTCGTGAAGGTTGTTGCCATGCTTCAACTTGTCCATTTATAAGCTAATTTTAATCTAACTATATTTATAGACTGTGACCTCAGAAAGTCTGATGCCTTGAAATGACAAGTAAACAACGGATTTGACATCAACCTCAACCTATAAATATGCCCACCTATACCTAATTGAGTGGATTTCCAAATCTTGCTATATGCAAAAATTGTTCATTCAATCTCAAATTAAAAAAAAAAAATAATGATTAATGAACGCAGGTGGGAAGGGCACCTCTGCCTACCATATATTCTTGCATAACAGCCACATTTTAATTTTCAAAATTTTACTGCAATATCAACAGTCACAAAGTTTCAGTTTCTTTTTAAATACACCAGGCACACATGAGCACCCGCACGCTTTGAAAGTGTACATTTCTTTCAAGCACGCGACTGCAATATTTATACTTTTCAAAGTGTTGATCGTGGCGGGTTAGCTCCGTTGAGCGCACTTCTTACTGAGCACCGGTGCACTGTGGAGAAGCAATACCCGCAGAGCTCACTTCAGCGGGCGTTGCTTTTTCGCAGTGCACCCGAGCTCGGTAAGAAAGGCACCCAAAGGGGCTAACCCGCCACGACCGACACTTGAAAGAATATGAATATTGCAGTTCATCTCGAAGTATCGAATAGAGTATTATTTGAAACTACTATTCGAAATTTCAAATATTCGCAGGACGCTACAGCAAACCATGCCACGGAAAGCATGTTTACAGATGCTTGCATCACGGCCATGCTGCGCTCTCTGGCGATTCCCCCAACCTCTGCCAATCCCTCGGAATTCCCCGACAAACCCAGACTTTTCCCTGTTTCCAAACACTGTGAGCACGATGGGTAAGAGGAGAGGTACAGACCTTTCCAATGCCCGTGGCAATCTTTGAGAGCTCCTGCTCCTCTTTCTTCAGCTGCGGGTCCTCTTCAAACGCTTCTTCTTCCTCCTCGTCATCCTCGGTCACTTCGTAATCTTTCGAACTGCCGCTCCATCGTCGTCGCCGCTCTGTAAAAGAGGTTGTGCACGGTTAACGTTTGTTGCCATAATTGCTACGTCCCACAAAAAGTTGCAATCGCAGATAGATCAGAAAGAATCGGCCTGTTCGGCTGGTTCGACTATACTCTGGTCAGCAATTTAGTAAAGCTATGAACTCTGGAAGAAGGTGGCACTAATCAGGTGCTTGAGCAGCACCATGACCTAACACAGCCTGAGCCTTGTGCTGAAAATCTTTTGGGCAGTAGATTTGCATGCACTACACTTTCTCGGAAACTGATGTCTCGACGATGTCAGGTATTGTGGGCCTCAAAATCTAGGTGAGAAAAAAGAAAGGTGCTCTCGCCACTGCGAAAGAATCGTATGTGCAGGGATGGGCAGTATTTCAAGTACAAGTATTTGAAATACATATTTCAAATGCTGAGCACTTCGTATTTCATATAGTATCTAATGACAGATTGGGAGATTTATTTGTGTGTTCTATTAATATACTGAAAATTTAGTATTTCAGATACGTGTATATCTTTGCAATCAAATGCAATAGTGGGCACACTTCGTGATAGGAGTCACATAGAAAAAGTATAAAATTTGCTGCAGATTGAGCATAATAAACATCGAAAGAAAAGCAAGAGTAGAACAAGGAATCAACCGGACAAGTACAATTATCAACTGTTTGACTGAGGGATTTAATTTTTTAGGCAGAAGGCATCGGTCGCATTAATGACATGTTGTTTCAAAAGATTTGACGCATTAACTCAGCCCTTGAAATTATTCTCGCACTAAAAACATTGTTTTTCCCAACGTTGTACCCGCCTATCAAGTTATGAGAAACAAAATTAAGTTTTAGAGCTGCAACATTCTTTTTAAGTTGAGCACTTCACTTTTAGTATTATATATAAAGACTCCACTCTTTATTTGGGCACAGTCGTTTTTTAACTGGGTTAAATTTAAGTCCAAGATTTAGTCTATGAGAACAAAATGTATTTGTAGAAGCATTTGAAGATTATCAAATACCCTCATTGTATTTGTATCTTCTAATTAAATACTTTTTGAAAAAAAGTGATTGAATTTGAAATTAAATACATTTTTGTTGAAGTATTCTGTATTTGTATTTCAAAACATTTTTGCAAGCATAGCCGTATTTGGTGGTCAGTTTGCCTTGCTGCATACCCGACCTCCAGTGAGATCCAGAAGAGCCATAAGTGATCGACACCTTACATATTTATGTTAGAGTTCCGAATAAAACTAGAACATTGGCTCGCAGTTAGACAATATCGAGCCCATGATTCTTAATATTGTGAAACTCATGCAGCCAACTCTCAACAACTTCCTGCAGAGCGATAAACAAATTTGCCCACTTGGTTCCTTTCCCTTAGAGTTCAGATATAGTGAAAAAGTGGATTTAGTAAAGTGACTTCAATTCCTGCTGACTTCCTTATATCCAGGCTAAATATGGGGAAAACCTGAGAGCTCAATGCCAAAACAATAAATCACCTGGTTGTCCGTAAAAAAGGGAGGCAAAGGTAAAAAAACAAGAACGGAGCTAGCACTGCTACAGCACCAAGTACCGTATTTACACGATTGTAAGTCGACTCGATCGTAAGTCAACCCCCCCACATTGCACATCAGCAAAAAAAAAAAATCTGTAGATGCGCATTTTACTGCGAACATGTCAGAACGGCAAAGTATCTGTTTTGAAAGCCGAGCCTCCAACATGCGACCGATGCCTTCTGGCGTGCTTTGGCTGCGCATGCACACGCAAGGTGCATGAGATGCCCAGGCGTTATCGAAACTGGGAAGTTCACGCTGGAGGCGGGACAACTGAAGCTGCTCCCTGTTGTTCTCACTCCGTCCGCAACTAGACTACAACTCGTCCGCACTGGGGATGTCAGTCCCGTCATCATCACTGCCACTTTCTCGAAGCACGTCGTCGACGGCGTCCAATGAAATCTTGCACTTCGCAAATGAACGGGATCAACCGCATCTTCCACGCTTGCTCGGTAATCGCACTGGACGTCACGGGTAGGGACCGATTGCACACTTTTGCGGCGTACGTTGCAAGCCTGACTTCCAACTCCAGAACCAGACTTTTGCCTACAGAAGCCTCTTTGTTTGCCGTCACAGTTTAAAGGGACACTGACACCCCCCAAAAATTTTTTTTCATTTTTTGCCAGGCACTTCATTATGGTGTCGGAGGACTACCCAATTAATATTTTGCAACAGAGTAGCATATTTTTTTAATAAAGTCAAAAGACGCAACTGCTCGAAACC
The DNA here is from genome assembly GCF_016920785.2 of Ixodes scapularis. Lineage (NCBI taxonomy): Eukaryota > Metazoa > Arthropoda > Arachnida > Ixodida > Ixodidae > Ixodes > Ixodes scapularis. Next base: position 84,454,867 of record NW_024609884.1, read on the forward strand.
GAAACCGAAACCGAAACTTGACGGAGGTCGGAGAAGTGGAGAGAAAAGAGTGACTGGCGGAAGTCACGTGGCTACACCCAACCGTGCCTTTCTTCTTTTTTTTTTTTTTCCTTTTCCTTGTAGCAGACGACACGACATGCGGCGTACGGGAACTGTTCGCCGTACGATTATTTTGCAGTTATGTTTGTTCCGCTCGTTGTTCTGTACTCTAAGATGAGTTGTTTTGTACATTGAGGAGTTGGAGATGAGTAGTGAGTGCCCGTGGTGAATTTCCATGATCGGCTCCGAAAAGAATACACCCAAGATGTTGCGTGAAGAGCTGGCTCACATGTCTTGCGTCCGAAAAAAAAAGGGGCATTGTGCGACAGAGTTTCCGAAAGATCAAGTGGATCGGGACCAATGGCTTGCTGCAATTCCTGTAGAGCATATACGGGCACCTCGGAAAGCGGACGCTACCTGATTTATATGCTCCTTGCATTTTGTGGAAAGTGATTACATTGAGTTCGCAGGTGTCAAAAAGGAAATCCCATACCATTTAATTCAGCGAAGTGTCGTCCACAATATTTGTTTGTTATTTTTTTGTTTGCTTGTTCAATGATAATTGTAAAAAAAAAAAAAAAAAAAAAAGGTATGCAAACATCGGAAAATGTTTGAAAAAAAAAAAAAAAGAAAAGGTTCCACGGGGGATCGAACCCGGTCCTACCACGTGTGAAGTGGACGTCTTTCCCACTGAGCTACTGGGACTTTTTTTTAATGGTGGATCTCTTTCCTTAGTAATAATTCAGCCGGTAAACTGTAAGTTGGAAAGTTTGCTGCCGATTTTCCTCTAGCAAAAGCACTCCCGGGTCGACGTCAGGAAGCACCACGCATTGGCGACATTTGCACCTAGTAAAGAAATCGTACGCGTGCATATTCAACTCAAAGTAGACACGTCGTGCTTGACGTTTGCGCGAGCGCAGCCACGAGAAGGGAGCGACGGCTCAGCGACGTCTTCGTGCAAATCGGCTTGGTGGTCGGGCGTGTCGTACGGGATGAATACCAATTCTTTTGATCAGTCCCAAATTTCTCTTTTAAAGGTAGACAGAATTCGCCGGTACCGCGAACGACAGTACTGAAATAGAGGCCCCACGCCCGTCGTCCGCTGCCATCGCCGTCCCCGCGAGTCCCACGATACGCGAAACGACGAACGCACAGAATGCTTCCGGTTCTCTGTGCAACTATTTTTTTTGAATCAACGTATTTGCAGCTTTTTAGAAGCCACAAAAAATGGGTTTCATATTTTTTTCTATTTTTAATATTGAGTGTGTGCCTTCAGTGACCCACGACTTTGATTAAATTTGGTGGTCGCATCGATACCTTAGAAAACGGCCCGTGACCGCGAAAAAGAGAGTGAGCGAGACTCGAACCGGCCAGTTCTTGATCGGCGGTTTTCGGGCGGAAAGAAACCGAATTTCGAGCCGAAAATTCTGTTCTGGGTAGTTGAGCTCTCATATGTCACGTACAACTAAAAACCTCGGCGAGCATAAATACCCTGTCAGTGTCCCTTTAAGATCCCGCGCCACTGCTGAGTGCAGACTCCACTGGAGCATCACCCGCTCCGACGGGTCGAACTTGCGTCGAACAGCGCAGTTGTTGGTTGCTTCTGAGTGAAGAATGGCCATAAACGAGCACCGAAAACCTAAACTGCCCGGATCATGCGTGTCAATACAAAAAACATAGTTAGCGCTCCAGCATGATCTCGTCACTCGATCAAACGATGTGCTACCGTAAATTGCGCAAAAAACTGCGAAGAGAAGCTGCGGGGTGAGGAGCCGTGAGGCTGTTCCAGCCATAGAGTTATTATAATAAACGCTAGAGGCTCAGCTGGCGCTAGTGTCTACGGGACTTCCGGTTGCAAATTGAAGCAGACAGCATGCAGTCTACTTTCCCAGTCTTCCTGTGTATTCCTATAGGAAAACGCGCGTGATTTTTGTCTCGTCGCCGGAAAATAACATGAATAACTTTTGTTATTTTGGCTGTACCGGATAGTATGTACCTTTATTAATATTGTGAAAGTATAATTGCTTTAGTTACAGCATTTTTTCTTTACCACTGAACGATGTTAAACTTCGCTATATTTCAGGCGCAAGCCTCTATTCCATGGCAGGTATGTAGAAACGAGCAATTATTCTAAGCAAAATAACAATCGAAAGGAATTTAGAGTGTGTTCAAAGTTCGCCAGCATTCCGTTGGTGCTTATATATTGCTAATATGCCTGTCCTCTCACTATATGAAAATGACCCCGTCGTGCATCTTTACGAGTGGTTAAAAAAACGTTCAAAACGTAAAGAATAAAGTATGTGGGCTACGAAAGGTGTGTTTTCTTATTATTTCCTATGAATTGGGTAGTTTTTATCGCGCGCCTGTTCTCTGGCTTCCCCCTATTTGCAAAGATTTGGAGCGTTCGGGTGATGATTTGAACACAGAACAAGCATCTTCACACATATTCACGAGCAGGAAGCATAAAGCAGTACTTATTTATTGCAAATCGGGCTACATTACGTGACTTTCAATTTATTGTGATCGTCTGCAAGCAGAGTTATTTATCCAGTGTTACTGCATAGTTCTTGTCGTCTCTCTTCGCTTTCCACATGTCCTTCGTTCGTTTGGCACGTATATCCCCCATGCTGAAAAGCGCCGACGCCGTGTTCGCGCTAACAGTGTCCGACAGTGCACATAAATACTTGTACGAAGCGGTTTTAGCTCCGTTTTTCATGCCACAATTTTAAAATAAAAATGCCGTAACTGACCAATTTCATCTGCGTGTCCGGGAAATGTTCCAATGTACCTAGTAGGTACGATTTATTCGTGATATTTGCTCTTATAATCGAGCGCAGAGAGGAAATGCACTCGCTTTCTTCCGTAGAAATGCATTACCGGAAGTCAAACTCGGACTGCTTGCTGTCTGCTTCAAAATGCAACAGCACACTAGCGCCAGCTGAGCCTCTAGCGTACATTATAATAACTCTATGGTTCCAGCGGCCTCCGGAGCGTGGCTCTTAAAAGAAGTGCCGCCACCCCCCGGGAATTGGGCGCCGTGCGCTGTTCATTGCCGTATATTCGGGTTAATTTGCGAATCGCTATCAATAATACTCGTTCGCGCAAATAAAAAAATAATTAATTTGTAAAATGAGCACACAGAATAGTGCAATGCTAGAGGTACTATGGTAGAGGGGGAGGGCTGAACTCGTAACAAGCCGAGGTGTTCATGATATCGCAATTGTTTCATTTTCGCCAGTGGTGGAATGCTTTGGTTCGATTATAAGTCGACCCCCCCCACCTCAGATTTTCAAAAATTGAAAAAAGGGTTGACCTACATTCGTGTAAATACGGTAACCAATCTCCAAAATACTTTTTTTTTTGCTGTCAGTAACAAACAAACAGAAGCACAGTCAGGAACAGCGGGCGGCAGCAAGAAGCAAAGTGAAGCTGCTAAGGAAAGGGTAAACCATAGGTAGACAGCCTCATTATCCTCCTTTTTTTCTCCATATTTATTTACAAAAAAAAAAAGTATTACAAAGAGTCACTGCTTGGCATTACCCTAAACAGGGGAGGCTACAACAAAGGACTAGGTCAAAGGGTTTTTATCGAGTAAGGCTTGCTGTTTTTTATAGACAAGCCATTTAAAGGGCCACGGACAACCCCAACATAATAGATACTTTTCTTATGGTCTAAAACACTTGCAAATCACCTGATATAGCCCTAAAAAATATTTCATAGCGAAAAAAAAAAGTTTGGGGGTACAAAAGAGTTGTAAAAAATCTGTATCCTCCTCCCCCAATCCTGACTCTTCCTCGCTTCATTTTTAAGTGACATATGTAGTAGGCAATGGCATTTTTTAGAACTTTGGAAATGTCACGAGTTCCATGCTTGTAACCATTATTAATGACATTCTTCAAATGTTTTTTATGACCATTGCATACGCACTATGGTGCCGACTTTTAAATACAAAACCTTGGAGCCCGGAAGAGTTAGTAACAAAGCATTGGCTGACAGCCTCCCCTGTCCCATAAGCGAAGCCTGCAGTCTGTAGCAGCAAATTGATGGAAAACTCCCATTGGCTGGCACACAACATAGTTCCAAGGAACGCCACCCCACAGAGAAGCCCTTTCCATGGTGCAGCGCAGGCACGTACCCAGGGGGTGGCCCATGGGCCCCCCCCCCCCCCCCCCCCAAAATCTTCCATTTTGCTGGGACCTCCTCTCCCCCCTCCCCCTCATACAGCATTTTTTCATGGGCGGGCCCCCCCCCCCCCCCCCCCCCCGAAACAAAATCCTGGCTATGTGTCTGGTGCAGTGGCCCTGCTGCCGGTAAGAGAAAAAGGGGGCTGGCATCTGCAGAGCGGCCGGCCGCAGAGCTCGCCTGGGCACCTACGCGGAGGTCGCTCAGCCAAGCTCAACGTGGCGTGCAGCTTGTAGCAATACGCTATGTATACCAATGCTTTCGCATTCCTACACGTTAGCAGTCTTAAGTGTCTTTGTAGTTTTGGGGTTTTCTTTCACATTTTTCACTTGGCAATGCATGGGGGCTGTGCTGAGGGTATTGAAAGAGTTGGGGACAATAGAAAAAAATAAACAAAAGCTCCTTTTCTTTTTTTTTTTTTTTTGTGCCAAATAATTTTTGGGGATTTTGAGGGAACAATTGTTGAGAGATCAAGTTTGGGTTATCCTTCATGTCACTTATTAAAACCTGCAACACACCAGTTTTATCAGAAAACCGGTAAGAAGTGTTGCCTAAATTGCAGTGCACACTGTAATTGAGATGCAACAGCATTTTGCACGGCCTTGTGCTGCATAAACGTTTTAAAGCATGGAATTCTTTCGAACCCCCTAATCCCAAAATATTGTCCGTCCATCTGTTCGTCCGTGTATGTTATGTGACGCCAGACTCTAACGGTGTATTCACACGAGAGATATTTATCTCAGGAGGAAACCAAATATGTCATACAGCTGCGAGAAGGAAAAGAAACGAGAAGGAGGAGGTGGTGCAGAAAATCCAAGCGAGCATTCGCACGACGAAGTCGCATGCAGTGTAGTCGCCACAGTCCTTTTCACAAACCTGCTGGCGACCTTCAGAAACTCGTCAAACAAAAAGGCCCCCCACACTTTAGAGTTGTTGAGCATAATTCTTCCCCGAAAGCAGGGGGGACAAACGAGGGGACCAAGTCGCTCCGACGTGATGACGGATATTCTTTAGGCCAGTCACGGATTCTCCTCGGCTACATAAGAGCTCGGAGGATTAGCAAACATCCGCGACAAGCAGCACGTGACCTCAAAACTTGATGACGTTTAATCTTCTCCTCGAGGGACAAACTCCATCGTCTGAACACGCCACAAGTGAAACCAATAGAACAGCACAGAAACAGTCCATATGTAGGCCAGGTGCACTCCTTCCATTCAATTTTGTACGCGAAATGTTTTCTCGCCCAACTCTCGCAACAATGCGACTTGTACAAAGAAATAGTTTACCTGTCCTGCAAGCTTGTTACAAGGGTGTTTGACTGTAGTAGCTATGAGATACTATTTTCTTAGCCTTTAAAACAAATATAGATTAAGAAAATGCCACACATATTTGTTGAGTGGGAAGCACTACCTAACGAGTTTTATATTTTCTGAAAGGTTGCTTTTACTTAAGTTTCCACTGGAAGTTGGTAATTTTCTTTGTAGATGTATGGATGGTATTCAAAGGAAATAACATGTCCCGTAATTACCAACAATAATTAATTTAACAGACCCATAAATAAAATTCATCAATTTCTTAGAACAGTATAGAATGTGAAAATAACTTAATGCAAAAAGAAAGTTGGGAGCTGTTGCACTAAGAACTCGCACAGTACAAACATCTAAATATTCTGCCTCCAAACAAGAAAAGTTGCCACCACTAGCTGCAGACATTTGCTAGGAAACAGGACTGCGACTGAAAACAAGACAGATTCCTTTGAGGGCTTAAAAAGCGGTTCTGTTGCAGACACTGAATTGCTACCGTCTTTTTCTCGCACACATGGAAGAAACACAAAAGTGGATCAAAGTTTGTGAATCTGCTGAACCCAAACAAACAAAGGGTGCAAGCGGCAGCACTCACCGGGGTCGGTGTACGGAAAAGGGGGGGCAGGAAAGTCGTCTCGTTCAATCTTGGGAATCTCGTTGGACTTGGGCGGCCGGGCCCCGGGGAAGTGGGCCAGCTCAATCGGCTCCTCGTTGTTCATGTGCGGTGACTTGGGCCGTGGTGTGCTTGACTGGATCGTGTCCACTGAAGTGCAAGAGTAGGCCCAGTCAGCAGCTACACTGGTAAACATTCTACACAGTGCACGCTTGTATGGGCCGAAATCTCCGGCCATTTTATTTCTCAGAGGCAAAGCTGCTGAAATTTCCCCTGCACAGTACAATGTTTTCGCTGTAAATGAAAACAAGTTGCAGGGAAGGGTCTTTACCGTTACACGCAAGTTAATATTTTATGAAAGCGAACTATAGTTGGCCCTAAATGCCGCAACTGGATGTTTATCCATGCTTTCAGTCGAACAGCATTGTAACTGGATCCATTTTTTGCTGCCATATTCCCATATCCGAGTTGTCTCTCACGCTGAAAATAAAAATCTCCAGAGAGCTTTGTATACTTGTAAGCTGCTTTGTTTTTGCGGGCTCAATATTTTGTGAATTCTGCAAAGTGCAGGTTTCAGGCACAAATTTCCAATTTTAGAGTGTTGTGCTATGTATTCATCACCATAGGCTTATATATTTGCGTGATCAACTTTTCGCAATATTTTTTTAAGTCAATTCGCGAAAATGAGGTTCTCGGGAAAATTAAGCTGTTCAAGAGTATTAATTTTATAGAGTAAAAAACCCGGGAATAGCGAAACATGGGATAGTATATAAAGCTAAACCTCGACATAATGAAGTAGTTCTAGGAGAGGAGGGGAGGAGGAAGGGAAGGGGGGCTTCATTACATTGCACACTTTTGTAGGCTTTTAATTTTTTGGAGCATAATGATCAAGCATGTTGGATCTACCTGGGCACCCTCTCTTCCCGAACGCCCTTTACTCATTCCTTTTATCGTTTCCTTCTTAAAACAAAGAACTGGAAAGAAATTACGAGTCCCGTTAAATAAGAGATTGGTTCTCTCGAGAATACAGACCCAGATTTTACTAGATGTGCTAGACACAGGGGACTATAATACAAGTTCGAGGTCTCCAATAAGTTATAATGCAGTGAAAAAAAAAATTATCTTGATCCTACGGAGACAGTTGGTATGCACAGAATGTTCCTTTTTTTGTTTTTCCTTTAATTTTTTGGGGGGATAGGGACAGAGACTGGGGGAGAGGAGGAGACGAGAGGGGACGTCAGAAGGCCGAGCTCTGGTTCGAATGATTAGTGGGTAGAGGCAACGAGCTGCCTTCGTCTGTCTCTATCCACTGTACAAACACAAACGTCAAACGCCCGATGTCGGTGTCCGCGTCCAAATAGCGAGTAGAAGTCTCCCCTTTGACGCACTGGTGGTGTGTCAGGCTCATAATCACGGGATCGTGAGTTTGATTTGCGTCAGGTCGTATTTAGAATTTTGTTCTTTCTTCTCATTTATATGTTCTTTTGTACAGACAGTCCTCCGAAGCATGTGATTCATAACGGTTTCTGTGGCGTTCTATCACACTTTCCTCAGGGACCCCAGTCCTTAAACACCACCAGCGTTAAAAGGCCGCACAGCCAAATACTGAGAACACAACTACCAGGAACGTAGCTAGTAAGCGGGAAGTGAGAAGCGGAGTTGTCCAAAAACATCTGGGCCCGACAAGACCCCGGTCAGCACCCGTCGAAGCAGGCGGTTGGAACGTACCGAGAACCTGCATGCCTGGAAGAGGAATCAAAGGCGCACCATTTAGACGAGCGTGCTGAGAGAGCAGAACAGAAATCCAGACTGCAAGTCTTCACAGCCCTTGCGGAAAGGGCCACAAAGTGAAAGTCTCAAAATCTGAGCCACGCTGCTCTCACCTTGTTTCGTATGATGCTTGGTGGGTATCTTCGGTCGGCCCAGTCCATCTGAGGGCAATAAAAGAGGAACTCTGAAACACCACCTTCTAGGGAATTAAACACCAGTGCTGCATAAACTACATGTTAAAAACTACCTAAAGTACAAAGTAATTGGCAGATTTCATACTTTTAATAAAGCAAAAAGGACAGTGGAATGTACCTCAAGTAGAGTAGAACCTCGCCGATACATTCTCAGTTGATACATTTTACCGGCCGTTACGCTCACAAACACCGGTTCCATCGAACGGTTATGTGCACCAATTTCCCATTTGTTCCACTTGACTTCCCAGTTTCTGCACCCAAAAAAGGGCCACCTGATGCTGCCGACAGGACACGTGGGGCCACCACCCTGCTCCTTCCCCTCTGCCCCATGCTGCCTGCCCAGACAGGCATGGCCTTTGACTAAGCAGGCTTGAGAAGGATTCAGCTTTCACAATCACCTGCTCATATGTCCATCTCTTTTTCTGATGTGTGCTGTGGTGCTCGGTTCTCATGCTTCTGCTAGCTTCATTTTGCATAGAGTGTGCAGTTCCTAATTGTGCACCATGCACGTCAAGCTTCACCTTTCTGCAGTGGCACAAGCGTCGAGCTTCACCGCTTGACGCCGGTGTGCTAGGTGTAGCGGTTGATGGGGGGGGGCAGCTGGGTTAACTTGATTTGCTTGGAAATTTTGCTAATTACAGGTAGACATTTTAAGTTACAGTTCCAGAAAATAAAAATAAAAACAATAGTAGACCTGTTTTTGAACAAATACAGTAGCTCTTTGTAACCGAAAGTCCATGTGAAATAAGCTGTGCGTGAGAGTTACATCCATTCTCATCTATAAACTACCAAATGTTTTTTTTTTTTTTTTTTTTTTTAATCCCCCGAAAAACATGTTAACAGGGTTCCACAGCACATCAGATTCAATGTACTTCATTCAAAATAAAGTATTGAAGTACTTCTTAACAATCTTGGCATCCTTTAGTACTCACCAAACAAATACAATAACAATTGACAACATTACTCAGTGGGTAATGTCGTCTACGTGTCTGGTTTCAGCATCAAAGGTTTGCAACAGTCAACCAAGCTGCTTCATCGATAGTTTTGACCCTTCATCAGAGTCCAAATTTGGAGTCAACTCTGGTATCTTCCTTTCAAAGCAGCACAAAAAACGTGCTCCAAGTAAAGCATGTACAAAGCACGTCACAGTCTGCACAAACAAGCAATCGCCTGTTTTTCCTTTCTTTTACTGTTATTGAAAGACTTTTGTCTATGCTACTAGAGCGATGAGAAACACTAGTTTCTGGCACCAACCTAAGCTGTAAAATTTAGTGCTTGCCAGTACCCCATCTGAGCTAACTGCGAAAGCATTTTGATGTTGGGCAGTGTACAAGCACGAATAAGGCAATAACAATAAAGCTAATAAATATAAATTGTTCCTGGGATGTAACAACATAATATTTAGGCCCACAAATATTAAGCCGCAAGCAGCAATACTATACTGATTCAGATATTTGCATATGTGTACAACCGACTGCATTACGGCTGCTTACAAGCGCTTATGAGACGCTATTACAGGTAGCTACAGCAACCGAAGTCTGCGCAGCGCATTGCAGTAGAATGCAAGGAGTCGTAACACAGTTGGTTATGGTCAAACGCAAATGTCTGGACCTGCCTCAACAATCCCTGAAAAGGCACTAGAAGTACTACCCGATGTTTGCGAGGAAAAAGTGCCCTCTATTTCTCACCGCAAAAAATAAACTATGCTTTGCCAAATGCTCAGACTCTGTTCAAACGTAGCATTAGCAGTTGGAGCCAGATGCCAAATTTTAAGAACTTACTGTAACCACAATCAAAAGTTATATAAGCTATTTTGGGAAATTTTTTTTATGAGAAAATGGGGTTCCTTCTTGTTAGCAGATGGCATTTATCTCCATGTATTTTTAGGCTTTATTGGTCGCCATTTTTTCATTGAAAACTTTAGAAAATCACTTATTTAATCAGAACACAGTAAATTCTGAAACTTTGGCATATTTTTTGGAGGCAGAAACTACGCATTCGGCAATGCGTAGTTCACTGTTGCAACGATAAAAATACAGTTCTCTTTTCTTTCTTTTGAATACCTGGCATAAGCTTTATTTGAAGTACACCGGGAAACACTGACCGGGGGGCCGATGAAACTGGGGCGACTTTGGCGGGTGCGGCTCCAGAGGCCTCCGGAGGTAGCCCTGAGTCGGCTCCGCCGTCAAGTAGCTGTAGGCGTACACCCGGCTCAGGTCGCTCATCAGGGGGTCCTTGTTGTCCAGAAAGCTGCCGGGGCTGGATGACCGCGCATACTGTCCACGAGGAAAAGAAAGACCACTGTCCTCGGAAACCCCGCCACTCACGTGCAACAACTCATCTGGGGGCTTACGCGCTGGCCGCAGAATTCCCGCTCCGCATTTCAGGGTCATCATCCGAGCTACCTGTTGCCATAATGAATTAGCTAGGAAAGACCTGGACTTTTGTTTCGGTGATTTTAACTGCCTTGTGCTGAGTGAATTTGACCTTGTGAAATTTCTAAGTGCCTTCGTCCAGTAAAAAAACGAGACCAACAAACTTACCAGGGTCAACTGCGTTCGCAAACGACTCTGTAGTCCCCGAACGCGTTCGTTGCTGACCCGGGCAAGTCTGTTGGTCTCATTTTCCACAAGAATAGAGCTATGCTTTGAAATTCCACAAGGTGAAATCCACCACTAAAATTCACCCTTGATGAAAATTTTACATCAGTACCTGCAGGCACTGAGTTTTTCGAACCTTTTTAGAGTAAGCCTTCACATTTATAAGAATACTTCATGTCAATGAAAACTTGCGAGCAGATTAAACAAATAGCTCGCGATTCAAAAACTGTAACTTGGCCTCGAATATTTCTTAAATTTACTGCCGATACTGCGTGTAACATGAATCCTAGTTTGATGTAACCATTTGTACTTTCTCAATGGTCGCGAAGAGAGCTTCAATCTTGTCGTCAGTCACGAAGGGCGACACAACGAAGTCCGTCGTCCATCCATTCGACAAAATGTATAAACGGACGAAGTCGTCCGCATAGTCAATGCGTTCATTGAAAACAAGTGTACTCATTGATCGCGTTGGATAGAGGAAAAACAAATGCTGAGCGCATTTACCGACCGTGTTCAGACAGCCAACATGGCCTGTTATACTTCGTGCAGTATAGGCTGGAGAGAACTTTATTTTTCAATTTTGTTTTGACTCTCCACTTAGAATTCAGCCAACATGGCAAACATAGCTTGGAGTGGGCAGAACCAGAAGCAAGGCAGGTGTAGTATTTCATTTTTTGTTTGGTCAAGTCTACACTACCTAGATGGCGCCACTGACCATCATGTTCACCCCTCGCCCCAGATCATTTGCCTCTGCCCTCAAAGTGTGAGGCCCCGTGCTCCGGCCCTTCGAATAAACAGTATGGCTGAAACTTTTAACCGACTCGGATGTCCCTTTCTTTTCTGCATTGTGCCTCATCGGCTCGCGCCGTCTTCAGCATGTGAGATCTTCTTTGCTTCCCGCAGGCCCCAGTGGGCTCTGCGCCTCTCCCACTTTTATTCTGTGGAATTTCACTTTTCAAGGAAGGTGTATATTTCTTTTGCAACTTGCCCTAGTAGAGAGGCTTGTTGCAAATTAAATTCTACAGCAGGCCATCAAAAACGTTTCTCCTGCTTGCCGATAGATAGTGCCCAACATTTGTGGAAAAGGCCCATTGTCAACTAGCATGGGTAAGAAAAGGGCTGAGAAACCGGTGTTCATCAATTTTAACCAAAAAGCCTGTAGCAGCTCAGTGCAATAACCAGTGATACCATTATGAATTTTAAGGAAAGAAAAAAAATTCAGTTTTCACACTGAATTAGTACATTACGCACCCCAGACAGCTAGAATCCTGCCTGAGGGCTAGCGCTAGTGGTGATGGGATGGTTCAGTTTCAGGTCGTAATGTTACCTAGCCTTAAAGTTTGAAGCAATATGTGCAGAAAATGTTCCCATTTGTGATGAAAACCTTCCCCATTTGTAGCACGCGGCACTCATTCCCTCGTGCGAAACACTGCTCCTGTAGACAATTTTTAATTGTCACCTGTAACCTTGGATTCGGATGCCACTGCATTCTCAAACTTTCCGCATCTTATCATCCCTGCTACGGTCACCTTCAGACAAAATTTCCAGTTCTTGCAATGCATTGTTGATTAAGAGGATATAAAAAAAAACCAGTGAGGTTTTTGTGCTGCACACCCTGCAGCTCTTCCAAGATTTTAATGATAGAAAGCAAAAGAAATGCTGCTTTTGGACTCTTGTTAATGGAACATGCACAGCTCAGACATGTCGACTGCACTGTCAGATGAGCTGAAAAAATTTAAATCAGCATGCACCGAACAACTGGAATCTTTTTCAAAAACATATTGTAGCATGAGTCATGAACGTGCACAGTCATGCACACGCGCTACCGTGTTATGCGCAGTCGTTCTGCGCATCTTGTCATTGGTGCATCTGATCGTTGCTGTGTATATATTATTGTGTTCTGTTCAATAATTGGTCCTTCGTCACTTGACACACAAAAGTCTACACATATTACATCTGTAGTTTTCCCCTGTGACATTCCTAAATATGACCTACTCTGCTCCTCAAAAAAAAAAAAAATAACATCGGGATTGGGAAAGGCTCATTCTTTGTTATAAATTAAGACTTTGTCGGGAACACCGAAGGCGTAAAACTGACTTGATTTTGCAGAACTATGTTGTTATAAAAATAAATTACCTTTTATAAAATCCTTTTCACAGTAGCACTCTCCAAACAATCTGCTTTGTATATTGCAAAGAAACAAAAAAGCTGAACATGGTATTATTTTTCCAACAATAGATTGACTAAGCAATGTTGATGTGTCACTGATAGGAACTGTCATAGTTTTATTCACAATTAATATACGGCGTGTCCCCTCAAAACAGTTACAGCACTTTCGTGATTGAAAGAATGCACTATGCATTGCCGAATGCTCAGCCTCCGCCCCAATGCAGCGCCAGCAGTCCGGATCAGGTGTAAAAGTCTTAGAACTAATCATCATCTTATTCAAAAATTATAAGTGATTTTCTAAAAGCTTTTGTGGGAAAATGGGGCCCGTTCCCGGCAGATAATGCCATTCATCTCCTTGTATTCGTGGGCGTTGTCGGCCACCATTTTCCCATTGGAAATTTCCGAAAATCGCAAGTAATTTTCGAAGCAGTCAACGGCAAGCTCTGAAACTTTGGCATCTAGTCTGGACCACTAGCACTAGATTAGAGCGTAGACTGAGCATTTGGTGATGTGCAGTTTATTTTTGCAGCAACAAAACACCGTAAAGTTTTTCGGGGCCACTCTGGGGGGGGGGGGGGGGGGGGGGGGGGGGGGGGTACAGTGCTGAATCGTTTTTCTGCACTCTTTTTAGTATGACTAGCAGTTTACACTATTAACCCTTTGACAGTCGTCGCCATACATCTACGGCGGTGATCACACATTTGAAAGTGACCGCCTAAATGCGAAACTGCATGCACCGCGGGAAGCGTTGCTATTTGCTATGTTTTTGGCGAACTATAAACGTTACTCGCACCATGTTTCGCTTTCCTGGGTTATTTATAGTTTTCAAATTAGACACTGCGCACGTGACGCTCACTCCACCTACAGGCCGCTCTGGTGGTAGTGCCAAGGGAGCACTGTCTTTTCCGATTCAGACTTTCAACGCTTTTCGGAATGAAATTCCGAGGATGAGAGCTTGATCATTCGAAGGAGACGCTCTGTAAAGTACCTCCAGTTAGGAATCTGAGGCAGCTGGAATTTTGCAGAACAAGATGTGTTCAAATGAAGCCAAATGGAAGAGAAATGACAACTTTTCGCCTCCAATATTTTCATTTGATGCTTGTAAACCTACACAGCTTGCAAGCACTGTATTTGCTAGCGCTAGATAATTAAGAAAAAACCTGCACCTTGACCTTTCCTTTATACTATTCCTTTGGAGACAAAACCTGACCACTGGGAAACATCTTTTGGGGAAAAGAGCTTGAGCGTCAAAGGGTTAACTTAATTATTTTAAGCTAGGGGCTCAAACGTTGACCCTCCTAGGTAGTGTCATCTCTTAACTATAGCACAAGTGACGTACACTGCCGCGTCAAATAATCTCGAAAAAAACAAACAGTAAAATGCCCAGAAACTCCATCAATCAAAATGCTGGCACCCAAAAATGAAAGAGATGAGACAACCCAAATATTATGTAGATGCACATTGTGGAAAACATACTCCATTTCTAATATAGCTTCTATATTTTACTCTCATTATTTCTAGCCTTAACTTATCTGCAATCAGCTTAATTTGAAGAGGAGTTATAGATCACATGATGAAAGGTTATCAATATCTTATTATCACCTGTGGCTCCTTTCGTTGTTCAATTTGTTCTAGCTTTCTGACAAAACAAAAACAAACTGAAATGACTTGTGGTGCCATTTCTCGAGAAGTTCAAACGTGCAATAATTTCATTTTAAAGCTTTATGAGTACAGAGCTGCACTTTTCCACTTTACAAGGTGAAAAGAGCCACTAAAATACACCTTCCACAAAGATTCCAGCTCGTTTGGTGCAGACGTAGACTTCTCCCGACTCATCTAAAAGTGGTCAAAATACTCGAGCCATGCAATGTATATATATACACAGCTATAATAACATGCAACATCAAGCAGTATCAGGCATGCCGCACAAGCAGCCCAACCTTTTGCATGCAATTCTTGATGCAAAAAACCTTTGCAAAGAAGACAACCGAAAAAAATTAAACATTTATCAACGCTTGTTTTCGCTTCTAGGTGAGATACAAAAATTTAAAGAAAGAAAAGTATATACAAGGGTCTTATTTTTCTTCTCCAAACACAAGATTAAAGTTTGCTCGGAGTAATACTGCAATTGACTATACTATTCAGGAGTTCAATATTTTGCAACTTTGGCTCAGGTGAGAATTTAGGAACACTTCGCGAGCATTAAATTTTGCAAGACGGAAGACGCCAACGAAAATGCTGAGCACCATCAAAGGGTAGGGCTACAAAGTTTTGGTGAATGATCTGTAGTTATCCAGAAGTAAAAAAGGTGGATTAGCCATTACATTAAGCTGTCATTTCGCAATGTGCCAGAGAACATTTGAGTTCTAGCTAAACCATAACAAAAGTGTAAAACTAACAATAAAAAAAGGAGCACGTTGACAGGTTAAGGGGGGACACTGGCTAGAGGTCAAACTTTCGAACTACTGATGTGATCAAAATGAAATTTTCAGGGGAGATTTAGCTTCAGATATAAGTGTACAGTGCAAACTTTCAGCTCCCTAGGACAAATTTACATACCTGCATAAGATGATGTGTCACTTTTCATTAAGAAATCTATGATATGCAAATGAAGCTAATAAGCATCACTTTGACTGCTTGAATATAAAGTGGGGGATATGGGACCTAGGGCTATCTAGTTTTAATAACTTAAATGTAAATATTTCAGGAAGAGTTGTTACCTCAAAATATGAGATGCATATCTGCCGTATGTCAATTTTTGAAAACTTAGTTTTTTATCACCGAGGACTTCAACTTAAAACAAAATAAAGTAGATAGCCCGATTCCCCAGTAAATTTCAGTTCAGAAACATCTTGATTGTGGTATCAGAATACTTTTACCTTCGAACAAAAGAGTACTTCGTATGAATTTTGCAGCAAAAAGTGGAACTAAGAAAAATGCATTCGAACATTGAACTTCTTTACTTTGTTACTGCCTCGCAATGTGTTGAAAATATTTTATATCAACGTAACTATTTGGCATATGGTTATCAAATTTGGTGTAAGGGTGTATAATAAGTTTATAAAACTAAAAACCTTAAAATTGAAAAATTAATTTTTTTTTAAAAATTTAAAATTTAGGCTTATGTCCCCCCTTAAAGGGGTCATGAAAAGCTTTTCCAACTTTTTCCTGTTTGGCTTTCCTCCTCAACTCATAAATCGCGCATTCCACCAAACGGTTCAAGAAGACGAAAAGAGGGGAGGCCCCTCTTGCTCGGAAGCTGGCTTGTGTACCCGGAGAGAGCCATTGTCCCCCTAGAAGATTAGCCCGTCGCTCAAAATTCAGACAAAAGTTTCTTTCCCTACCCCGTTCACCCCTCAGCTGACAGTGCTGTGGAAGCTACGTGCTCCTTCGGCTAGCCACACTTTTGCCACGTGAGCGTGGCACATGTGGCTGCAGAGAATGAGGTCAGGTGATGAAACGGAGGCGGCTGATTGGTCCGGCAAGCGCGTAGCTTCCACCAGAATGTCAGCTTAGGGGTGAAGGGACTAAATGAGGTCCGGTTTCGTGAGACGTCAGTTTGGACCCGATGACGCGCTTTTGGGACCGCGGATGTATCACAGTGAAAAGACAGAGAGGTTATGAAGGGGAGGAGGTACGAAATAGTCCGCTGTGTTTTCAAATTTTCGCACTGAAAGTCAGGCTTTTGACTTTCTACCTTTTTTCTTTTGGCCCACTGAACGATGTGCCATTAGTAAAATCCCAATCTAAAATGATTTATCCCAACCCAAAAATCGTTTCATGGGCCCTTTAAGACAGGAGCAATGCATTTTCTTTCATTTAACGGACATAATCAGCAATAGAATGGTTGTATGAAAGGAACAGGCAGTCATCCTCTATCTCGAATAAGGTAAAGCAGATTCCAGCTGCACTGAGACCAACCAACCATATAGACATATAGCCTTATAGGTATGTTTCCATGCAGTTACCTTTGGTATGAACCAGGGTTTATACCAGGGCGAAGAAAGAAAACAGATGTCCTTAAAGGAGGACTCGTGTTTTCTCTCTCCAACCTCGTGCGTATAATTTTTGCAAGCTAATTTTGTGTGCAAGCATCAAAATAATTGAATGGTTGATGCCCAAAATCTATATAAAACATTTCTATAGATTTGATTTTATAAAGGTTTGAGTTAGGCCACAATAAAAAAAATTGTAGGGGTGTGCGAATATTGAAATTTTCGAATATGAATTGAAGACTAAGTAATATCAGAAAAAAATAGCTTTGAATATAGAATATGTTTCGAATATGTGTGTATCATTAAGAAATAACAAAAGAAAATATGCAAATATTTTCTTTATAACCTTCAAAACCGAAAATTATGTTAACAAATTCAAGTACATGAAGCTACACCTGACTAGGGAGCATATAAACAATGCAACTGGTAACACAGCTATTGTACCTTGACTAGTAATCATTTGTCAACTGTACATGAAAGCAGGCAAAAGGTCCAACTGATAAGTTTTACAAATTGACAAACTGAAGAGTGTACAAAACTGCACATGTCTAGATAGCAAGTAAAAATGAAACCTGAAATGTTGTTACACAAACAACTGGTAATAAGCTTTATTAAGAAAATAATTAAAATTGCCCTTTACTAGCCAGCAAGTTCGGTATCAGCTGGTAATGCAATTATTGCGAATAATCATGCAAGAAAATAAATTGTTCCAGATGTTCAGTACATAAGTACTCCCTTTTTGCCATGACAACTGCTCCTGCAGCAGAAAATATTAGGTCGCTAGAAAAATAACTGACAATGCAGACTTGGAAAAACGAAAACTAAAACTGCTCCTTTGTCATGAGCTAATACATATGTTTGCACGATTCTAACACACACTTTTTTTTCTCCAAAATCGTTGCCCAAAATTACATCGGCTTTACAATCGAAACCAAAAACTGAATAAGAAAAACGCAACACTCAATATAGATGCTTTACACACGTGCCAGATTACAGCCGCCATTGCTGACCTTCTCTTGCCTTACTGAGATACCGAGCCACTGAAACAGGTGTTGATGAGCTTGCACAAAGGCTAATACTGAGGAGAAGGAAACAATAAAATCTAAAATGGCGATGATCTGCCCTGCTCTGGTAATGATGAAGTGTAGTAAATGGAATAAGAGGAAACAAAAGCTGGAGATCGGTTGTGGCGGCAACCATGCACAGCAGCTGCAAAGAGTCTATAAAGTGGCTAGCCCCATCGCCATCGTGACCGTTTGTTTACATTCCCAATTTTGGTATCCGTATCACACGCATTTTCTTGCGTCTACGGAGATGAGATGAGTCTGCAGTTTTAAGATGGAAAAGCAAAAGAAATTCCACTAGGAGGCTTTATTTAAACGAAAGGCCATCACTCTGGAGGGAAAAGATAACAATGAAGCAGCAATACGTGGTCTCGCAATGCCAGCGACCTGCTTGGAAGACTACCTTCTCAGAGGAGACGGCCGCACACTCGTACAAGAGGAAAAAGTGTGGCTTTTAAAATGCTTTAAAAGAAAGCAAAGATTGTGGACAGCAAAGAACCATCACCGGACTCCGACAACAACGACTAGTGCACGGTGTTTATGTTTGTGTTGGTGTGCGTTTCATAAAATCTGTTCTATGAGGTATGCATTCAACTTTCATTATTTTACCTGCGCGGTAGAATAAGCAGCAATATACTTTTTGATTATCTGGTAGCTAAACCTGCCTGCACATTAGATTTAGGAGCACGTTAGAATCATGCAAACACGGCTGTTCTACGAATAACGTAAACGGTAAAGGTTTATAGGAAAAAGGCTACAATACCTGAAATTTTAAGCGACTAAAGACGGCTTTTAGAGGTACACCATGCGCTTTCCACTTTTCCTCCCTCCCTCTTTTCCCACATCCTCTCCACCTTTTATCTTGCCCAAACACGGCTCCCCTCACAGTTTAGGAGAGGAGAGCACTAACAGGATTATCTTCCCTGCAGAAGACCGAGGTTGTACGTCGGCCTTTAATGAAGCACTGAATGCTCAGGGTATGTTTAGCGCGTGGATTATTCGCTATATGCTTGGATATTCGTACATTGCCCAAATAGTCGGCCATAACTGAATATTCTGAAATTTCCAAATAAGCAATTCTCGAATCAAATATGAATCGAAAAAAAAAAATGTTTGATTCATATTTGAAATCTCGAATATTCGCACACCCCTAAAAAACTGGAATGATTTAGACCGAGGGCTCTCAAACTTTGATTTCGAGGAATGCCCATCTTTCTCGATTGACGATTGAAATCATTATTTAAAATCAACCGGATTCTTTTTTTCCATCCAGTTTACAGTGTATGCTTAAAGAAGTGAGAGCTCATTACACTCAGCTTGCTATAGAAGCCCCTGGGCATTGTGCAGAACGGCCCGTCTTTTCCCTTCGCATCAACGGGGCACAATCCAACAGTGCTCGAGGAAAGTCCTTTGGAAACTGCAACAAACCTGAATTTTCAAGGAGCCGTGGGGACTGGCCGAACGGGAGCTGGTCGGACTGGGGGGATGCATGCCAACGGTCTAACAGAGACGCAGGCCATGCATCAGGAACACTCCACAAGCCAGAAGCACTTTCAGGCAAAACAACACACAGGCACTGCGAGGTACTTCCGTCTAAGCGATCCTTTAAACTCCAGTGCCACAGCAAAGGCCGGAGGAGATTGACTATCTTTCTAAGGAGAAGCACTTGTAAAGGCTGGTAACATTTGACACCATCCAAACAGCCAGACTCGGAGGCGAAGCAGAAACCTAAAGGGGAGGTGCAACGTTTCTTAGTCTTTGGTCAACTGATTGCGGGAATTAGCCTATGTCACCCGTGGATTGAGGAACAGTAAACTGAATTTTCTTGCGTGCACTAGTTTTAATTTAAAACAAATTAAACAAATCGAACTTCGGGATACCCTTCAACTATCACACAGCCTTTCGAATTGCATCCCGGGAGGTATCTCGAGGTTTCCCGTCGAGTTCTGTCTTCAGGGCCCCCTGCGCTCCCTCTCGATTGTCGACTGTACAAGTTCCAATTCAGCTGCAATGGATCACCGCACTTGCTTAAGATCAACGAAGGTTGTAGCGAGTGATCGAGACACTAGACGGTTCGCCATGGAGACAACAGGGACATTAGCAGCAGAAAGGGAATGGTTATGTTCACTTCCGTTACATGGCACCACGAGAACTTGTGTACTCCCCATGACGTGACAACATGGTTCCCATATGATTGCCAGGTGAGCTGCAGATCGGGAAATAATGTGCTTTCTCCATTGCGTTTATGCAGCGAAATCACAGTATTTTCGGGGAAGGTGGCATGTTTTCTCTCAATTCTTTCAAGATAAACAATATAAAATATACAAGCTTAAAATCCTTTCAACATTAAAAACGTTGCACTGCCCCTTTAAAGAGATAACCCGGTTGTTCCAGCTAAAACTGGAGAAATTAAGTTACAGGCAAGAACAAAGGGGCTCGTAAAGCCCAGTTCAGTAATGAGCACAGCACTCTTCTCATGCTAAAGGTTAAATGCATGCTATTTGCAAAGCCATACTAAGACCTTTGTAAGCTTTGCCAACAGCAATAGCAGAAAAACAAATAAATAATTTCCATTACATTTTGCAATGTTGGGTGTAAAATACCACGTACGAAACATAACACATGAGCAACCACTAAAAATAAAAATATAATGTTAACTTTGTAACCTTTTAACTGGCAATGAAAAATGGTGCAAAACAAAATTATTCAAATCTTTTAAAGGAACAGCATAGAGTAAAGCAGTATTCTCACAAGGGAGAAATCTGCGGACGGACATGTCTGACAACAAGAGCCAACGCAACTCACTCCACGGCTCAACCGTTCACACAAATGGTGCTGGTGGAAGGGATGCCGGCGTTAGCGGATGAATTTAGCAGTCACAAAATATCACTCGAAGCATCCATGATCTGCCGCCAAACCAGGGCTTCTACTACCGAAGCCTTTCATCCACACCTCCACCGCATCGCAAGAGCATGATGTTTACAGCATCTGATGAGCACTCACGGGGGAAACCGACAGATTGCTCCCTTGTGCAAATACTACTTTAATAATAAACTAGTTGCGGACTTTACATTTTGCGAATCTTCAAAGTGCTTATTTTTTAACATTCAGCAGGAATGAAATTCCAGAATCGAAATCAACCAAACTGATCTCAAATTAACTAGTCACGGATGCCACGTGTAAGCTACTTCTTGCAAAGCAATTTTTTATGTTTTCAGCAAAAATTAAACCAGCACAAAATGCAAAATAATTTAGACTACTTAATTCAGAAGTGATTACAACTAAATCCCTAGTAAAAAAAAAAAAAAGAGCCATAGCTTGTGATAATCACCTATTCCACAAATAAATTAATGGAATAAAGAAATTTCATTCAGAAGTGTAAATATTGTCAACATAATTCTGATGAAGATATCACTTCACTTACAAGTAACGGCAAATAGATGTCACTTCATGTGAACAGGCCAAACAGATATCACTTCATTTGACCCTCAATCAAGGTACAGTAGGTGGCAGAAATTTCCTTTTTTTCAGAAACCTTTTTTGTACCAAGACGGTTTTGTCGGGTCTGGCGGAGTCAGAAACACATTTTCAGAGTGCACAGAAGAACACTTTACTTCCCTGCATGATAAAATTGTATAAAAAACGTGAAAGTTGTTGCACGCTTTTAGAAGTAGTCTTCCGTACCACCCTTTTGAAGTGCACTAGAACCCTGCAACATTAGGAGCAAAGCTACATAGCGCAGAACTTGCCACAGCAATTAATAATTTTCTTTCACCCTCACTGCACACAATCCAAATTGTGGCGAGGGTTGCCATAGGTTCAAGGAACAACCGAGCGACGCTTCAAAACCATTTTGCCCGGAGTTCACGACGCAACCCCACTCACAGTTGACGCCTCGCATGCGGCAGGAAGACGGCAAGGAGAGAAAAGGTCGGCCCTTTGAAACACTCACCGGTTCTTCCGTCGACGCATCTTTCTTCGAGTCATTCAACTTGCCGTCCTCAGTCTTACCATCGGGCCCAGGTCCGCACCGTGGGTGCCAAATGGCTCCTCCTAAAAGACAAAATTGAAGCTCCACAACGTCTGCCTACCACACTTCTCACTCGGCCAAAAAACGTAGCGCAGCCTTAGGCTAAGGCTACGCTACATTGCTAAGGCCCTTAGCTTCTGACGTGCCATAAGTAGGGTTCCGTGTTTTCGGGGTTTATTGTTCTTCAAATTCTGGCTTTTTTTTTTTTTCTCCTTTTCTTTTAGATTTGGTGTTTTGTGGTATAAATTTTTGGTTCGAGAGGAAAAACTAGTGGTTTGTGGGGAGTTATGTTAAAGGAAATAGGACACGCGTGGGCATGGGGTTCTCCAACTCCCAGGAAACTTATGCGTGACCCGATAACTTGGAAGACGTCCCCACCTTGAAAAGAAAAAGAAACGAGATAAGATATGTAAAAGACAAGAGTGTTGTTAAAGACCAACGTACAACCTCGGTTTTCTGCAGGGAAGATAATCCACTTGGCGCATCCCCTCTCCTAAGCTGAGAGGGGATCCAAGTTGGGGCAAGGTAAAAAGTGGAGAGGATATAGAAAAGGAGGAGGCGGGCAAAAGTGGAAAGCGCGAAGTGTACGCCGGCCTTTAAGGGTACTGAATATGAGGAAGGGACAAAGAGATGAACAACGACGACAAACAACAACTTCCAAATAGCAAAAAACATTTATTAACCCGAAGTCTGTATGTATAGGGTAGAGGGAGAGAAAATGTGTGGTTCCAAGGCAAGAAGAAGCTTCGCAGAGACAACACTGGGGGCTGTATTCCGGGTCAACACCGAATCATGCAGTAGACAAAAAATTTTGTCTGTGACGTTTGCGGTATTTTTTTTATTCCAGGACTGCTTTAATTTGGGCTTTCTGGTTATGCCCGATCTTAATCAAGCTGGCTCGGGGATTGAGTTTCGGGGTTCATTGGTATTTACCAAAAACATGGAACCCTGGCCACAAGAAAACTAAACAACACAACAGAAAGAAAAGAGTCTTTCTGTTCATCGTGGCTTCCCTAAATTGCTTAACCTTTCTTTATTCCCCATCCTCAACCTCTGATTAATTTCCACAACCTAGCTAAGAGGTTGAAGAGGCAACTTTTCAAATAAAGTGAGCGTCTGTGCGGGGTGGACCATACCTTGCAGGTACATCTCCTCGCCGTCTCCAAAGGGGTCGCCACATTTGGAGCACCGGGCACAGGTTGGATGAAAGTGGTGGTTATCTCCAGCCTGCAACACCAACAAAATGCTATCACGCAAGCAGGCACTTTATATCGAGAAACCTTTCCTGCCAAAAGCGTAACTAAGTTACTGAGTCGTTCAAGTCAGGAATCACTTACAAGGGTCGTGTGAAGGTCAGAGTAAACAAGAGGAAACTTCGAACTCGGCATAAATATATGTATAGGATGAATGAATGAAACATGTCTTTATTAAGCTTGAAAAAAATATATATACATGACCTCGTTACTTGCCATGCACACAGATCTAAATGTTGCAAAAACAGATATGGCACAGTGCTACATGAAAAGCATAATCAAAGGGCTTGGAGCAAGGCGGGTGTGCTTTACAGCAAAGAAATTTCACAATTTTATGCTTAACCTCCTTTTACAGGCATCCATTCCTTAAAAAGGCAATTACATTGAGCCTCTTTCCCTTCTCAGATGAATGTGCATACACTGTTTTATCGTAGCTTGGAAAATGGCGAAAGCTATGGCCCCAGCAAAGAAATTGGAGCGTCGGCACGTGACAATACACTGTCGGCGTGCGCTTTTCCTGTAGAGAAGTGTTACGTGCCTCGCTCTGTTGCTGTGATTGGCTCAGGGTCCCGTAGCATTCACTTTTTGCCAAGTTACGCTGAAACAGAGGACTATATCTTTGGTAGAACTGGATCTTCATGGGATCATTTCACATTTCTATCTATCACAGCTTTGGAGATTTTGAGGGATGGTAGGCCCATCTTGCTCCCCCGACCCTACAATTAAGAATTTACATTTAAAGAACATCCAAACGGCTGACCTCACCAGCACTTCCCAATTTTCAAACTGGGTTGTTAGGACAATTCAAACTGCAGTATGTTTTCTGAACCTAGACAAAAATGAAGTCCAGCAGCATCCTGTACTGTAAACTATACAAAGGCGCTCGTGGACATAGAACGAGATTAACGCACACCATTTCGCTTCTTTTTTTTTTTTTTTTTTCTTTTTTTACTTAACTGCTTGTTGGTAGTTCTGTTCCAGTGATATTGGGCACCTAAAGACAAACTCAATAAAGGAGTTGTGCAGTTACGTGCACAGGACAAGTTTGTTCAAATAGAACCAGCCGAAGAAAAATTGCCTACCTGTAAAACTTTGCCAGCGATGAATCGGTCGCAATGTGCACACTTGACGCCAAACTGCTTCTGATAGTCTTTTTCACAATAAGGTTGTCCCTCCCTGTGCAGGCAGAAAAGACAAAAGCTTGAAAAAGAAGCACAGAATGCAAGGGCACTAGGAACTTAAAACGGCCAGACTTGCCTGCCCATATATTCGCCGTGCAGCACGACGCTACAGCTCGTACACTTGAAGCACCAGATGTGCCACTGCTTTTCCAGCGCTATCAACGCCTGCCCTTCCCGCAAATCGTCCGCACAGCCGGCACACTCTGGAAATTTTGAGACAAGACCATGGCACCGACAAAGCTCATTTACCAGATTGAAAATGCGAAAATTAGAATGCGCCGTGCACCACATCCTCGCGAGATTTGAAATTGAGAACCCAATGTTTTTCTGCGCAACTTTTAGTTTAGCAGGTCTCCACTTAGATTTACATACATGTGGGGAATGAGTTATTGAATGTGCCTGCTACACAAGAACAAAAATAGCACATACACCAGAAAATAAGGCCCTGCGAGCGCATAAATGAGTGGAAGCTACGAATAAGATTGAATTAATTTGAACAATACCATGACTTGCTGAATATGAGAGAAAAAAAAATCGGCTCTTCCTGGCACTTTCCAAAGGCGTTCTAAATGCACAGCATTTATAGGACCTCTTCGCACTCCTCCTTCGCAAGCTCAGTAAGGAGGCCACTCAGCAGCACGTTTTGAGGGTTCTGCTAATATATAAAGCCATAACAGTGTCACGTGACGTCATGGTTTCACGTGAGACACAAAGTCACGGGACATCACAGTGTCATGTGACGTAACAATATCACGTGTCATCATGCAAGACTGTGACATCGTCGAGGCTACATGCCACCGACACAAAATCCCAGAGGCTGACCCTATAAACAGTTTGCATTTAAAACGCCTCGAACCCTAAGGGTCCCCTCGATGAATGACAATGCCCATACTCCTTCCTGAGCTTGCAGTTTAACTTGGCCACCCTCTGATCAGGTTGACAGGCAGTCTCGTATGGCCCTCTTGGCACAAATTAGTGCTCCCGCCAGCATTGTCTAAAACACAATGTGCAATGTGTTGAGGTCTCACAAGGACATAGCTCATGTACGTGAGAATGGTGCTGGCTATACCACAATGGTAAAAGAGTGCTGTCATGTTCCACTCACTGATGGTCCCATTCACTGGGGACTCCTCCATTGGCTGGGACGTCACAATGGGTATCTGAATGCACTTTGAACAAAGGCACTCTTTTCCAGTGTAGGTCACTTTTTCACCAGACGGAAACTGCTGCCTGCAAAAAACATTCCAACCAGAACCGTATTAGAGGAAACAGCGTCAATAGGTACACCAAGGAGACGTGAGATTTGAGTACTATTTGACCGCCGACAAGAACAATTCTGACTGACGTGGCTGCCCAGCCTACACCAATTTCTCAACTGCAGTTTACACAAAGCAACATACATGTGCTGAAGACTGCTGTTTCAGTTTGAAATTCTGAGGGTCATGACCAAAATCAACAAACGCCCCCAATGCTGCAGCTCAGACCCAAAGGCCACCGTCACAGGCTAAACAACTTCCTGATGCTAGCTAAGTCTAGCTTTATTTGTTTCTAAGCATATTTATTTGCCCATGTTAAGGGTGCCCCAGCTGCCAATTTCAAAACCACTGCCCGTGGAAAATGTTCGAGTTGCGCAACTTCCAAGCAAAAACTGCGATTCCTTTCAACTTTCTTTCCTTAAAAGGAGAAGACTGCAAGCAAGCTTTTCTTTGGAAAAAGTGCTGGGATTTTTTTATGCTTCATTTTTTAGAGAATGTGCAATATTTGCTCAAAATTAAGAATGTCATAATTCAGATTTCCTCTTTCTCCAGGAAAGACACATTTTTCTAGCCACTAAACTGAACTGCAGTCAGTCAGTTTGCTCATTCAAGGGCTCTGAAATTCGAAAATAAAAACAATTGGCTGATACACCTTTTTAAACTACTAAACAACTTCTCCATTTGTAGAAACACTGGCTCTCTACTGTTTCTCAGGGTTGGGCATGCAGCATGGAAACCATACCACAAGAATGAGGGCAAATTTAAACAAACCGAGGTACTCTAACGTGCAACCAAAATCTCAGTTATTGTGGCCCACACCATAATAAACCTCCGTCTAATTGAGGGGACTGCGGTCAAGATTCGAACCAGCCAAGTGAGGTTCATCGGATCCAATAAGAAGGCTAGTGTTCATTATCATTCGCAGTCATCAAGCTGATCATCTGGCATTCAACAAGTCATCGCCAAACTGAACATGCCATGAATGAATCATGGTTAACACAATTCAAATCCAGCACAATTATCCTAGTACTAATACATTTATTAACCAAATGGTTTGGTCGGATGCGGTCTGATAAACACGATATGCATGACTACCAGTTTTTGTTCTTGATAAAAGAGACAAAGCAGTCTAGCTTGGTTTTAATCATAATGGAATTCCATGACAGTTGCATGATGTTATACAATAGTTTTGCCCACACGTCCGTCTATAAGGGGTTAGGACAAATGGAGGATGGGGCATTTTGGGTCACATTCCAAACGTGTGCTTCCATCACGTTTTTGTGAATGTGCACATCTCTTCTAGAAAACAGCCTTTTCTCAATTATGTTTCCCTTTTCTTATTTTTACAAACTTAACAGGAGTCAAAATACAGACAATACCGTTCTTCAGCATTACAATGTGACTGGTGTGCAGAAATAAGATGTTTCGAATGGTTCTTTTGTTGTCAAACAATGTTTTCCAAAAACTTATTATTAGTCAAATATGAAAGAATTCCAAAAACTCTGCACCTCAACTAGCAAACTGAAATTTGTTTGAAGATATATTTCAGTAGTTACACCTGGCCTTATAAAAACAAACGACCTTCATTTGACTTTTGTATGAAGACAGCTGCACTTGGAAACTTGCCCAAATATGGTTTCAAATATGGTAACTGACTTCCTCGATAAAAATAACTTAATAACCGAGTTTCAACATGGATTTCGAAAGGGCTATTCAACAGTGACACAGCTAGTTACCACGGAGCACGAATTTGCCTCCACTTTGGATAAATCTGGTCAGATAGATGCCGTATTCATAGACTTCAGCAAAGCATTTGACAGAGTGCCACATGGTAAAGTGCTTTTTAAATTGGAAAGTATTGGTCTTGACTCAGCCATCATTAAATGGATCGGATCCTATCTACATGGTCGTAGACAGTATGTCGAGGTTGGTTCTGGTTGCTCAGAGATGCTTGATGTGACTTCCGGTGTACCCCAGGGAAGTGTCCTTGGGCCACTATTGTTCTTGATATACGTCAATGATATTGTTTCTGTTGTGGACCCAGGAGTGAACATTCGTTTATTTGCGGACGATTGTGTATTGTTCAAAGATGTTTTGTGTACTAATGACCAACTCGCACTTAACTCAAGCTTAAACTCTATACAAGACTGGTGCTACCAATGGAAAATGAAATTGAATCTCGAGAAAACTGTCTTTCTTAGAATCACAAACAAAAAGAAGTACCTCTCCTTTCAGTACAAAATAAAAGATTATAACGTCTCTGAGGTAGACCATTACAAGTATCTAGGGCTGACAATTGATAGGCATTTGGGCTGGTCAAAACACATAGACAACATTACATCTGCTGCTTTTAGAAAGCTAGGCCTCATTAGACACAAGTTGAAAAATACACCCCCTAACGTAAAATTGTTAGCGTTCAACACGCTTGTGAGACCTAAACTGGAATACGCCAGCGTTGTATGGGAGCCCTTTACCAAAAAAGACATAAATAAATTGGAAAGGGTTCAAAGACGGGCAGTCAGATTCATTTACGATAAGTTCAAGCGATCAGATTCTCCCTCCTCTCTAATGCAGATAAACAAAATTGAATTGTTGCAGGAACGAAGGCAAATAGCAAGGCTAAAGTTTCTGTTTCTTCTTGCAAATGATAAGCTATCTATTAATCGCCACGCATATCTAAAACCTATTGCTACGAGACAGACCAGACATCACCAACCACATTCACTGACTCCGTACTTTGCTCGCACCAATCTTTTCAAATTTTCCTTTTTTCCAAGAACAATCAATGACTGGAATTCTCTGCCCACTGAGTCACTTCCTTCTTCCTACCTCATGACCGTATAGGTTTTTACTGGTAATGTGTATCTTGCTCTTGGAGGCTTCTTGTCCTGTATTTTTGCATTTGTTATTTACTGTATATTTTAACCTAGTGGCCTTTTTTGATATCTTTTGTTGAAGACTGTTTTTTGTCGTGTATTTTACGATCTGTATTCACTCCTGCTTGGACCATTTAGGTCCGCAGTATGTCATAAATAAAAAATTAAAAAAAAAGTCAAGCTGATCTATAGAGCACAGAGTGCCGGGCAAAATTAGACAGAACCAGCAATTTGGGTCTGAGCCACTTTGGCAGCAGCTCTTGAGTTCAGTGTCAATTTGCAACAAAAAAATCAAAGTTGAAGGTAATCTCACATTTCAAATGGTGACATACACCTGGGATAGTGCAGACCTTGGCTTGCGGCACACAGAAACCCGTCTACCTGTTTACGCTCACAACAGACCCTTCACAAAAACTAGAGAGTGACAAGGTGCCCATTTCTCTGTACCCTTGAGAGATATTTGAGACTGTAAGTGCCGCCTTTTCATAATAACCAAGCTTTTGACAGTGCACCGCATACCTCTTCGTCTGATAAGGAGGTACATACCGACATCTAGCGCAGACAAAGCATTTCTGGTGGTATGTATTGCCCAAGGCAGTGACAACTTCACCCTCCACAAACTGCCCGCAGCCAGCACACTTGGTGCCAAACATCTTTTGGTAGTCGCCAGTGCAGTAATATTTGCCATCTTTGAAGAAGAATCCTCCCTGAGCCAAAGAACTTGTGCACACTGAAAGTAGAATGAAAACAACATATTTGCATCAAGATACAGCTAGATTGAGTACAACATCCTTTGAAGGAAGCATGCGCATATACTTTCTTGTGCAGTACACAAAGAACCAATCAGTATAATCTATAATAAGAAGAACAAGAATAAGAAGGCAGAGAATGTTCAGACTCAAAACAGTGACTCAATCAAGGACTCTGAGCATGCCGTCAGCACACTCAGAATCCCATCACAGCCCGCATTCTGGGGCCCAAATGTCCTCTGTACTGTATGATTAGTTGGCCTCTTTTTGAAAACCACAATGATTGGTTAACATTGCCAATCATCAGCCAAGTATGAATAGCAGATTTTGAGTTCCAAATTCGAAGCAAGGAGTGGTTCTGAATCGAATATCTAATAGTTTCTCAAAGTCTTCCACTACTGTGCACTATGCTTCAACATAAATTTAGCTGAAGTTGTGAAGGTTGTTTCCAACCTTCCACTTGTGCACTTCTAAGTTCAGTTAATTTTAAGATAACCATATGAACCGTGGCATGTAAATGAGAGATTTGTCACAGCCAGCCTAATCAAGGGGATTTATAGATCTGCTTGCTATATGCAAATATTTTTTCTTCGATTTCAAATTTGAGGCAAAAAAAACAACACGAATGATGAATGCGGGCTGTCAAGACATCGC
This sequence comes from Ixodes scapularis, assembly GCF_016920785.2. Lineage (NCBI taxonomy): Eukaryota > Metazoa > Arthropoda > Arachnida > Ixodida > Ixodidae > Ixodes > Ixodes scapularis. Next base: position 84,484,796 of record NW_024609884.1, read on the forward strand.
TACCTAACATGCTCTTGCATAATTGCGTCAGGTTAGCCCCGTTAAGTGTGCTTCTCACCGAGCACCAGTGCACTGCGAGGAGACAATACCCGTGAAGCTAGCTTCGTTGGGTGCGCTTCTCACCGAGCACCTGTGCACTGCGGGGAAGCAACACCCGCAGAGCCCACGAGCTCCGTAGGTACTGCTTCCCCGCAGTGCACAGGTGCTCGGTGAGAAGTGCACTTAACAGGACTAACCCGCCACGATCAACACCTTGAAAAGTATGAACATTGCAGTTCACCTCGAAGCAAATATCAAATAGTGTATTACTCGAAACTACTATTCTAAGATTCAAATATTCGCACAACACTGCCAGTCATTATCATATTGCAACAAAATGTGGCACAAAAAAGAAAAACACAGGTGCCATAGCCTCGGGCTTAATATTTAAGACTTGCATGAGGTCACCTGAGTTCCAAACATTTCTGTGATGATTGGCTCTTAGCACGTTGAGCGAAAAAATAGTGTTTGTGGGCATTGTTCATAAAAAGAGTATGTATAACTAGATTCAAGTAAGAATATCTGTAAGCCCAATCTGCTTTCAAATAGGGCCTTGATGCATGTGTGCCTGCGATCACAAAAGGAATGTTACTGCAACATCTTCTCCAGTCATAAAGAAAAAATTAAAAGTGCATGTGATTTCCTCAACTTGGTCTTTGCTTGCCAGTGCACCTTCAGCGAATGTTAGCTATATTCTTGTAAATGGATTTGCACTAAAGTTTTTGACATTTCACTAATTAAAACTATGCTTCCTGTAACTGTAGGGAATTAGTGCTCCTTTTTTTTAATTAAGTAATTAATTTAGTAATATGATTAGCCTTAAAATATTTGGTGAACTTCATGAAATTATGGTGTTTCAGTCATTTTTAAAAAAGAAATCACTTTAAAAGTTATTAGTTCTAAAAGTAGCAACAAGCTCAATTAACAGTTATTGTCCCCTATAAATTCTGTAAGAGATATTCACGATAAAATTAACTGAATGAATTCACTCAGAAAATACATAGTAATACGGACCTAAACACCCAAACAGATGCCGTAGTTTTAGATTTCTCTGAAGCATTCGACAGTGTGTCAAACTGTTATCTAATATCTGAACTTTCCTCGCTTCACAATGACAACTTAGCCCCTTCCCTGACCTGCAACTTTCCCTCCCCAAGGCAGCAGCCGAGAGCAATGGTTGTAGTTTTTAATTCTATGCTTACTGCTGTAACCTCTGGTGTGCCACATGGAACTGTCCTCGGCTCTCTTATATTCCTAACCTATATTAACAATCATCCCCAGTGAAGAACATCATATGTGCATTGTTTGGGCAATGACTGTGTAGTATACAGAAAGATCACCAGTCATGTCGACCACTTGCGCCTTCAAAACGATATTGGCCAGGTAATTCATTGATGCTACAAATGGTGAACTGAGAACTTTTTCTTTGGCTGCCAAACCAGAGCCGTAATGCCACATATGGAGATCAGGCGATCAAAAGTCGCCGCAACAAGAGGAAGAGCACTTTGCCACATCACTAGCGGGCATGAAAGCTATTAACAGTGAGAACCCACCACCTCTCTCCGCTGGATATTATAAGGTCAATAATCCGAAGACGCTTTAAGTGGCATCATAGCACCCACAATAGCAATTCTAATATAAAATTCAATCAATTTCCACACCACAATGTTGCTGCAGTCTCTTGTCAATGCTCGATGCTGATGCGAGAATTTTACAGCGAAGCTGTATATGGCTAGGGTTCCATGCACTTTTGGTATCCGTGTGCAGAAACAAAATCGCATGTAAAAGCGCTCCATTGTATGAAAATGCACATACGCCCCGTCACCTCGATATGCATTTTGATAAGAAAAGACATTGAAACGTGTGATAATGAAGATACATCCGAGAACAATGGGCCTTCTCCCGCTCGAGTTGGGCGACGTCACAAAGCAGCAGCTTTTATATATGTAAAGCATTATATGTATAGATTTAACTTTAGCAAAGAATCTCACCAAAGTTGTAATGGAACCCATTAGTGTATAGCATAGTGATCACAAAGCAATCATCACTACCGTTTCAAAATGATGTACAGCTGCAACGGAAAAAGAGTAGCACAAGTGACCGACGACCGAAGCGGCAAAATCGCGACACGCGGCGCTATTGTTCCCGAGCGCGCCGATAGAGAGAGTGCCAGTCACGTTCCATGTCTCAACGGAGGGGTGGCCGGCAAAAAACAGCCCATCCTAAAGCCCTCATTTTAACAGCTATCTTATCTCTCAATTTTCTGCCGGCCACCCCCGCGTTGAGACATGCAACATGACTGGCACTCTCGCTATTGGCACGCTTGGGAACAAGAGCGCCGCGTGTCGCAATTTTGCCGCTCCGGTCATCGGTCACTTGTGCTACTCTTTTACCGTTGGAGCTGTATATTGGGTACTGTAAATGAACATTTGGTGAAGTGCTTTTGTGTGTCTCTTGGTGAATCATTTGTAGTGGTGCTCTTCAGCTTCACTCGACAACCACCTTCACAAAAGTGGAATGGCTCACAATTTTCTTCTTTTTTTTTTTTTGCAATGATTCACACAAACTATAATTTAGGAATAAATTGAAAATGCAAATGATTGTTGCAGTCACCTTAAGAGTTGACCAAGAAGCCAGCATCCAGCAAGTTCTTTTGAGTTCTGGCCCCAAGACAGCAGTTTGATGCTTACAGTATCTTTTTTTTTTTTTTTTTTTTTCTTCACTAGCTCTTTAGCATTACACGGACTATGGCAATTTGTGGCCTGTTTATAAGCGAGACTTGTACGCCTTTTTTCACAGCGGGTCACATAAATCAGTCCTTACAAACAGCAGAAACTGCCCAATGGATCACAAAGCACAGAAAGTATTTTGTCCCAAAAATTCTACTTTCACTTTATTCTGGATGTATGAAACAAGCTGCATATTAAGCATACACAGCATTTTGATGCAAGAATCAGATCTGATTCATCATTCACTAGGCTTCGTCTAATGTCCCAGTCATTGGCTATGAGTGTGCTCTGCAGAAAAGGAGGCAATGCTATAGGTCATTTGTTTAACCCTGCATATGGGTGATTTCACCTGAAGTCAATCAAAATTTTAATTCTGACAAAAAAAAATATAGATTATGTTTTGAGGGCACATCTAACATAAATGATAGCGCAAATTATCAGCTGGGCAGATTCTTCGTTTTCCAGTTATGATTTATTTAAAGGGGCATTGCAAAAATTTTAACGCAGAAAGAATTTGCAGCTTGTATTTTTACATTGTTTATCTTGGCAGAAGTGAGAGAAAATGTGCCACCTTCCCCAAAATATACTGTGATTCCGCTGCGTAATAGCAAAAGAAAAAAACATAATTTTTCTCGATCTGCAGCTGCATATGGCTGCAGAACCACTGTGTGACATCATTTGGAGTGGACAAGTTTTCGTAGCAGCATCTAGTGGAAGTCAACAAAACCATATACTCTCCGTCACCGCCCTTCCCATCTTTCCAGTGCGAACTGCCTTTTGTCTCGATCGCTCCCCGCGACCTTCAACGATGTTAAGCAGGTGCGGTGCTCTATTGTAGCGGAACCGGACCTTGAAAAGTTGGCAATCGCAGAGGGAGGGCTGGGGGCCCCAAAGATAGAATCGAACGTGGTCGAGCAACCACATTTGGTTTTAATTAACGAATTTTAATTTGAACATGAAATATTGAATTAATATGCTATTAAAATAACTAATTTTGAGCTTTCTGGTAATATCAAGGACCCTCAAACATCTTATATAGATCATACGCATGAACTTGCCAAACTTTGCCAATAATCATTAAAAAAAAGATTTTTCCACATTTTTGTTTTTAACATTTTTAACATACAACATCTTGTTTAAAATTAATTTAGCATAATGAAATCTATTTTGAGGGTGTCAGAGAAGAGTCCAAGTGCAATATCTTGAGAATTGATAAAATAGTGAGCGGTCAAACATTCCATCCCCAACAGGCAGGAAGTGAGACAGTTCCCGCCTCGGTCGCTTCCATTGTCCAAACCTTGATAACAAAAATCCGCCAGCACTCCGGCTACTTTTATTCAATAAACGCACCAAAAACATTTTTTTTTTGTCAAAATGAAAACTAAAAAAACAATATAAAAAAAAGGAAATTTGAAATGAAAATATACCTTAGAAATAATTTTATCAACTGCGGTGGACATCGCGGCACGACTAATTGCTTCTTGGATCTTCCTTTAAGCTCGCATATCTCAATTAGACATTTGCAGCAGCCCCCAGCGTTGGCATGGGTAGAATAGAGAGAATAATTTCCTACTTCTAGTTATGAGAGAAATTTATGTTTTGAAGGCAGTACGGTAGCAAAGGTGCAAAAGAGCAAAGGAAGACCCGCCTCGAAGAGATGTCGGAGGCTGCTGCGGGAGCAGATGGCAAGTGATTGCATTTCAATGGGGCAGCGGCAAATTATCTCTAGGTCACCTGTTCTGAGAAAAGATACGTCAAACTGTGATGCGCCTTTGGGGCGGGCCAGTTGGACAGCCCAAATGTGCCACAAAAATCTCAAAGAATAATTTTGTTTTCTAAACTCTAGAAGCTGCCCCCAGCCCATGTTGGAAAAAAAACTGCAAATCTCACATTGTAAAAAAAAAAAAAAATCTATTAAATAAAATGAGTTAAACAATTATTTGGTGAAGGTGAAGGTTCATAGGTCACTATTTAAACCTTTACACTAGTGCCCCAACGACCGTACGTTGTGGTTAATAATTCAGTATTTTCAGTCTTTGATTAGACACCATGTATACTACTTTTCCTACGTGGCATCGTTTACTTGCCATAAAAACTCACCAGCACACTTGAAGCAATCGACGTGGAAGTAGCGATCCTGGACACGCAATGCGTTTCCCGAGCATTTTTTCTTGCACAATTCGCACAAAACTTTCCCTGCGAAAGAAATAAACAAACAACATTTAATCCCGTGACGACTCGGCTAATAAAAAGGTTGAAGAACAAACTATATCTCTCCAATAATTATTGTCAAATTAAAAAAAAAACAATACTACATCAGTACAAATGCATAAACCGCACCGCCATTTGCCCAGACATCTATCTACATGCATCGGCACAGAGTAACCATTTTTCTTTTATTACTACACGTGTATTAAAAAGTTCAAAAGAAAACTAAAAAAGAGAGAATGCCCTGCTCATGGTCATTCTATTTATGGACACACATCTGATGTCCCAAATTATAACAGGGAAAAGTTTTTTTTTTTTTTTTTTTTTAACTTTTATTTATGTTTTTGAGGAAGCAGAAATTTGTGATCCCAAACTTTCAACAGCATCAAAAACTTTTAAGTGGCTCAATACACCGTGGACATTCCACTTCACAACACATGAAGGAAACTGGACTGTATATGAAATGAGCCAAGTCTGCTGCACACATGCAGCTGAAATGACAGCACACTTAAATTTGTAGAAGCATGAGCTCCATGCTTCAGAAAGCAGCTGCACGAACACTCACAAAGCAGAAGCGCCTACCAAAGCTACCCACTCATGTTTGTATACCTTGCTGCAGTGCATGTTAGGGTTTATACAAGTTTGCGATGCTTGGACCCCAAATCTCGCCCCTCAAGCAGTGGCAGTGCTAAGTACTTTTTTTAAAGTATAGAACAATACTGTAGCACCTCTAACTTTGTTATATTTTTCGAGTAACTGGCACAAAATGCTCCAAGCATGCACAGGAGCAGTCCTACAGGGTGTTTCTCGGAATGTGGGCCAAATCGCTGCTGCGAAAAGTATGTATTGCACAGAAAAGGTTGATGCCTTACGGGTTTTTGCCCAAGTCCCGTTTTAGGAAAATTATAATTGCTTGGTATAATTATATCTTAATCATTTTCAAGCAATTAACTTCATACTTTGTAAATTTAAAGGTATGGTTTCAATTAGAAACTTCTTAGAAACCAGTAAATCAATGCACTTTACGAAAATGTAAAGCATGCAAAGTATTTTACAGCATTCCAAAAAAAGAAACGCTCAATTTGGACGCGTGTAGTCTTTAAAAGCTCTATAAAGTGCCTCGTATTGAGCATCTGAAACCTCCGGAATGCCGCGGAAGCTGTTGTAAGTTTCGGTTTCCCAGCAATACACACAGAGTATGCAACTAATGTGTGCTGCCACGCATTCTTAGCATGATGGAGGTGAACCAAAGAATCGAAACGTACTCTTGCAATGTAATTCGAACCTCACAGCGCTCCTTTTCGTTGGCACATAATTTCTTCTCTTACGTGGAAGGCAAGGCGGTAGTTGCACGATTTGGCTCACGGGTAGCAGGACCGCTTGCACAAAGACTTTATGGTTTTTCTTGGAAAAACCATAAAACGCTGGGCATGCCTTACATTTTTGTGAAGTGTGCTGATTTAACAGTTCTCGATGATACACAGATTGTTTCCAACTGAAACCATACTTTCAAATTACAAATTAAAAGGTTAATTACTCGTAAATAATTAAGGACCTAATTAACCAAATGCTATTAAGTTTCTAAACAGGCCCTTTGGCACAGATCAATGATATCAGCCTTTTTAATTATCATGCATACTTTTTGCAGCAAGCAATTTAGGCTGCGCTCTAAGGAACACGCAATGCTTCAAGCATGGACATTTATTTACCCCATGCACTGTTCAACGTTTATGGATAAACTGCCTCACAATGCACTACAAGCAGCGAGTCGAATTAAAAGGGGGTGAGACTGAACGTTTTCCGCCACCGGAAAATGAACGGCAGGATATTGGCCATCACAGCTCTTCGGAAGCAATCACAAAGTAACTTCGGAAATTTCTTTTTTAATAACAAAGGTATTCTTAAAAGAAAATGCTCACACAGTCAAGTATTTTGCTTTCTTCTAACCATAAAAAATGGCATCTCTAATATCAGGATTATTGAAAGCCGAGCGTGTTGGTAAAGTTCATATACACACGAAAGAATTAACACATAGAACACATAGGTCCTACGTGCTTAGTATCAGAATTTAACACCTCCAAAAAAATTAACTTGCGTTAAACTTTTTTTTCTTGGGGTTAGGTTAGCCATTAGCTTAGCCCCAGGGCTATTTGGGGGCCACTAGAAGAGATGAAACTGATTAATTAGAGAGCTAAAAAGTTTTGACAAACTTGTACAATTTTCAGTTTTTTGGGATGTACAATTTTCAGTTTTCTGTAAATGGAGAATTGACTCCTCATTAAAAATTTTGCAGTGGGTGCTAGTGGACGAGTGAAATGTGCGCTTTGGAAAGAAAAAATAAATATGGCGACTATTTTCAATATGCATCGAGTACGAGCCATGAACAAACCTTCAAATAGCAAGAAAACAATGCCGCAAAATATTATCGGGACCTTTTTGTCTTGGGCATATGCAAGATCCCCAGAGCAACAAGGCCCCGCGGGCACGTCAGCTGTCGCCAAATGTCGCGCCACCGCCGACTTCGGTGGGAAACGGCCCAGGCGCGGGGGGTGCGCCAGCGCCGGGGGTCAGACGGGAAAGGTTGCCAGCGACAGGTCCCGCCCAGCGACGCTCACGTCGTCATCGATCGCCGGCCCCAAATATGCGGTCGCGAACAAAAGCTGGGTCGCAGACGCGCGCCCCGTCACAGTTTCGGTTGGGTGTCCCTCGAAAGGAGGCTCGCACTGGCAGCCGGTCACTATGGCAATCGCCGAACGGGTTCACGGGGACGACGTGTGGCGTGCTCGGGGACGACGTCCGAACGCGACGAAAGAACCAGAGTGCGCGGGAACGCCCGAGCGGAATCGGGGCAAAGAAGGGTTCGAGAGTGAATCCGAGATGGGGAAATGCCTTCTCAAGGTCATGCCACCGGCGTTGGTCGATCCAACTTGCACGTGCGGCTCCTCGTGCCCACTAGCGTGTACGCTGAAGAATACAAAAAAACCCGCTTAAAGGAAAAAAAAACACAAGCAGAATACGCCCATAATGGCATCATTGTAGAGCGCCGCAGCATATTGAGAAGCGCTTATCATTGGGACTCTGCATCCCGATGATCCACCATCGAAATGTCGACCGACGCCAGCCTATTTGTATTTTTGGTCGTTCCACGCTCTCTTCTCCCTTTCGTCGTTTCACCCATTGCTTACTTTCATTTGCTTCTCCTCGAGAGCCACGATGCCGGGTGTCTGCCGCACGGGACTTCGCACGGGGATCGCGTGTCACTTCCGCGAGCGTGTGTGGTTCGTTACCTCGTCCTCGGGCTATCCTGTGCCACCATAACCTGCTCGCGTGTTTCCATCTTTCGGTGAAATAAGTTTAAAAAGTAAAGTCCACACATCGACGCTCTTATGTTAATTTAAAAAGAAACTCCGCTCAATTCCGAAAAATTTAGGCTTACATGTGATTCCATTTCACAAAGCACTACTAAACAGCTCTACGTCCTCGGATTCGCGAAATGTGGAATATTATTTGTGTAATCTTAATTTAATCAGCTGATACCGAAACCGAAACTTCGGTTACGTCAGGCAACATTGGTCTCGTGCCGTCAGAGTCATGGCCACGTCACGTCGAACCACGTGGTCTTTTGACTAAGGTTGAAGCCTGGGTGAGTTGGTGTGACATACTTAAAAGGTTAAAACAGCGCAAAAGACAACGGACAGGGTAAAGAAAAGGTCTTGTGACGTTCGTGGGGGCGAGGGACAGGACACGCGACGCGGGCAGGTCGCTTCGCATGGCGTGGACGGTGATGGCCCGGTACAAGTATTTTAACACAATCGTTCATGATGCCCTTTCATTCCCCTATACAGCGATTTTTTAACTGGTATGCATTGCCCAAAGGTAATCAGGGTTGCATGACCTATTTCCAAAAAGATCGGCGAATATTTGATGAAGTGGCCACATAGTACTTATTTTCAGGAATTGAGATAAATTCCTAATAATCACTGTATAGCGATTTTCTTGCACTTGATTGTTGCACCCAAGGTGGACGTACTAGGAGAGAGCATGACGTAAGCCCTGTAGCTTCCGCAAGCAATCCTCTTATAGAAAAGTGTATTCTCCTTAATGAAAAAAAAGACAGTGAGTGTGCAAGCGAGCTAGGGATAATCAATCATAATGTGACACCTGAAATTGGGGTGCGAAAAAATTAAGGGACTTTCAAGTCGAAAAAAAAGACAAAAGATAATGTCTCAAAACATTGTGACGTTCTCCTTTGTTGTCTTTTTCTTCGACTCGAAAGTTAAAATTTTTCCGCACCACAGACTCAGGTGCTACATCATGATTAATTTTGCTCGCCTAATATTTTAAACCTCCTCGCTCGCACTGACCGACCGAGAAGTAGCGAGAGTTCAAAAAGCTAAGGGAAATCCGCCCCCAGAACGAACGAAGCGATGCGTCGTCTACTCACGTTTCTGGTAAAAGTAGAATATCCCTCCCAGTAATTCTTCGGAGAAAACAAAGCATCGTTTCGTGATACAAATTTAACAAAACCAAATTTGGCGAATGTATGTTGAAGTCCGGAATTGTACTGTCCTCGGAAAGTACCATAAAGAAAAATACTTCAAGTACAAGTACATACTGAGAGAATGTACTTCAAGTAAGGTACAAGTTTCCTAAACCTACTTGGGGAAATAGCTTTCCCACTTTCCCAACACTGTGTGAAGCTTAAGCACTCTTGTGCGCAGCAAGGACGAGGACAAAAGGGAGCTGCGCACAAGATTGCATAAGGTGAAAAACCAAGTCGCCCAAACAAGCACTCTTCGTGTGAAGCGCCTGCGCCATGCCGACACCAGCGCCCCCGCAGCAGCGTAATGTCATACAGGGCCGCGTGTTGGTGCACACCCAAGAGGAAGGCTCTTTTTGTTTCCCGCGACAGAGATGCCGGGCCCCACAGCTCGTCGCTTTCTTTCGAGTGGTGCCGTCGTGCCCGTCGGCGTTTCCCTCGCGAGGGTATCCATCCGCAGCGGCGGGGAAAGGGGCCACGTGGCCGCCACACAGCAGCAGCCAGACGCCGGTCCAGTTAGGGCGCATCAAGCGCATTGGCGCCGCTAATTAGGCGGACCAGACAACGCCGCCGGGGAGAAAGTCGTCGTCGGCGAACACGTCCGCTCGGGGCACTTCTCTGGGCCGGCTGTTTCGGGCGTGCATATCCCGGGAGTACCGCTTCGTTCCAGAACGATGGCTTCAACCATAAGAAAACGACTATTCAAAGGCTTCACCGTAGCACGGGCTTTCCGGAGTTCGTTTCCGCCGTCTCGCAACGATCTCCGCAATCCGCTACGAAATCCGGAACTCTGTAGACAGGGCCACCGGCGCGCGCGTGCAGTAGCGGCGTCTTGGACGCGGGAAGTGCAGCGAAGGACGCAGAAAGGTCAACAAAAACGGTTGAACGTTTCGAGGTTCACCGTTGATATTAGAAGGAAAAAAATCGAGCAGTCCTGTGCGAGTTCGCAGTACATGTCACAGCAACAGCCGCGACATCCTATCGGACCTTAATGTATCCTTATATACGTATATACAGGGTGTTTCTGTGAAAATTATTAAAAAAAAAAAAAATCCGTAAAACTAGGCTGTTCGAGATAAAACGAAACTCCTTGCGGGAACAAACTACCAGCCCTGACGGACGTCCAGGATACCAAAAGGATACTAATTAGCAAGATAATTAACTAAAATTGACTAATTCATTTTTATTAGGAAAAATAAACATGATTCCAATGAGAAACTTCCTAAGCATTATCGAAAAGCACTAAATCAACTCTTTTTAGAAAGATATGTGTCAAGGGGAGCATTTTACGGTGTTCTGAAAAAACGCTACGTTTCGACAGTTTCTGGGTTTCGGTATCAAAGTGCATCTTTGCGCCCGCGGTCGTGCTCCCACGTGGTCGCAGCGCGAAGCCACCGCCTCACCTGCCTCGTAGGATGGAGGGAAGTATGGCGCACCCGTGTTGCGCGTCTCGGCCACTGGAGAGCAGGACCGCGGGCGCAGCGATGCGTTCCGATAAGAAACCGAAACCTACGGAACGCCGTAAAATGCTGCCCAGCCTCATATATTTCTTAAATGATTTGATTTCGTGGTTTTCGATGATTCTTAGAAAGTACCTCAATGGAACGATATGTTTATTTTCCCTCATTCAAATTTTAATTTGTAAAATTTAGTTATTTTATAAAGGACTGATTGATTGATTAATTGGTTCAATGCTAATTATTGCGTATTTGCAATCCTTGACGTCCGCCAATGCTGTTAGTTCGTTCCCGCAGAGTTTCTTTTTACATTAAAAAACATATTTAGAGTTTTTTTGTTTTTTAAGCTTTCGCAGAAACACTTTAAATATATACACACGTTTGCAAGTACTGCCTCTGGGCGCCGCCATCTTGCTGCTGGTGTTGGTAGATCGTCTGATAATCAAGCACTGCTGGGGGCGTGGGCACGCCACAGACAATGCTTGACTATCAGGCGATCTACCCACACCAGCAGCAAGATGGCGGCGCCCAGAGGCAGTACTTGCAAACCTATACTATATACAGGATGTTTCCGGAAATGCGGGCAAAATCGCTTCCGTGGTAACTACGCATCGCAAAAAAAAAAAAAAAAAAAAAAGGTGATGCCGCCGTGGTTTGTGTCAAAGGATCCATTAAGGAAAATGGTTAGCATTCAATATAATTGGTAATTAATTAATTTTGAGTAATTAAATTGTTAATTATGGATTTCCAAAGCACGGTTTCAATTAGAATCTTGCTGGGCATCATCAAACACTACTAAACACGCCAACGTTACAACGATATAAGGAACGCGCAGCATTTTACAACGTTACGAATATATGCTCCATTTGGGCGCGTTTCTGGGTTTCGGTTTCTCATCGGAGCGCATCTCCCACGGGCGATCCGGCACCCCGTGTCTCAACGGCGCAGCGTGCGTGCGCCGCCACGCAACGCACGTAGAAGGGGATAGATGAGAAAGCCTCCGGAATGTCACACGAGGTTTGCCTCTTTGACGTCGCGGTGTCAGTGTGAAGACGCATTTTTGCGTGCGATGCGTGGCTGTACAGCTTAGCAGATATCGAGCCACTCCAAACGCGTAGGAAAATAGGCTCCCCTTGTTCTACAACCCGATTATTGCCAGATTTAAAATCGAAAAAAGACACTCTATGTCACTCTAGAATCAGTTAGGAGCACAACAAGCTACCATGGCTTATATTGTTAACATAAAATATAGATATCACAATGACTGTTACAAAAATTTTCATTTTCCCCAAAATCTGTTAAAGATTGGAACCCATTGCCTTCTGAGTTCGTAAATGCCGCATCTGCTCACGCATTCAAAGCATCAATCTTTTCACTGCTTAATTATTTTTTTTTTTTTCAGTCGTTTACATGCATGAAGCTGCTGATGCGTTACGCCTTCATTTCCGTTTCTTTTGATTTTATTTATTTTCAGCGTCTATATCAAAAGATTCGTTTCAGTGTATAATGTAAAATGATCCGCCTCTTTTTTCACTTTGAAAGCAGTTGTGTGTGAAGTGTGTGTGTTTGCACATTAATTGCCCCCGTCTATTCCTGTTGTTAGAGCTTGCATGTTTCTGTATTATCGAGCCTTTCTTTTGTAGTGCTTTTCAAAATGCGCTGGTTTTACAACTTGTATCATACGCGAGGTGCAAATGTGCCACCTTTATTCATCCTGCATTTTCCCGGTTCACTTGTTTATTTTTTTTGCATTTTTTTATGCTTTACCCCCCCCCCCCCCCCCAAAAAAAAGGGGGGGGGGGATATAGTCCTACAACACTTTACATAAGAATGTAGTAGTATCTGTAAATAAATAAATAAATAAAACGCGCGCGACCTGGCCTTCCCGGAAAGCGTGCCCCTCCCGCTGGCACAGGTGCACCGTGGAAAAGCCGCAGTGCAGGAGCATTGCTCGCGCACAGATTTGCTTGACAAGACGGCCAAAACTAGAGAGAAAAAAAAGGAAACCGAAGTAGCATAACGCCGTGATGACATTGCTAGTACAGAAAACAGTCTGCGTCTGAGGCCTTCCTTGTACAGTGGTGGAACTGACAAGTGGGGATTTGGAGCCGCTCTGGGTAGCGGAAAAAAACGGGTTTTGATGCAGAGATTTTCACTTTTGTAGCAGACAACTTTGAGCTTTCATATCAGAAAGTTTTAACTTTTATACAACCTCTTCGAAAGTTAGCCAGTCACAAAACCGCAGTTGTTCGAGCGTTGGTAGATTAAAGTGTTATGCTACAGAAGAACTGGCCTGTACAGGTATTTACTGATTTACTGGACAACCATACGCCAGCAATTTTGTACACGTCTCAATTAACCTATTAGGAGTACCGATGGCGTCTTCGGTCTGTGTTTGACGTAAAACGATGTTTTGGGCTACCTTGTAGAGGGTTTGTATCACGGTGACGTAATTGTCGAGAGTTCGACATCAAACGGACACTTTTGTGCTGAATCTGTCTCACACTGCCCTCGCTCGTATTCAATCGGCTGCTGTTCATAGAGCAGCTAAGCGGAGCACACAGCTGTTCTAACCGTTCACAGCGACTAGCACTAGCTATTCATTGCGATCGATGTGAGCACCGTTCGCACAAAAAGCGATAACTCTTCGTTTGGCACGTGCAAATAGGGGATTTCGGGTTGGAAGCAAATTCAAGGTGGAAAGTGGTTTTGGCCGAATATTTGTTAAATGAGTGTTGAAGGGTTTTTGCGCCTTTCTCCACGCCTTTTACTACTGTTACACCATATGCTTAAACAAAACTTCAGCTGGACTCACAAAGGTTGTTCCTAATCGCCCGCTCATGAGCTCTGTTAAATTTAATCTAGCTATATTTATAAACTGTAGCCTCAGAACGCCCAGTACTTACATTGGGATAGCACGTAAATGACAGATTTGACATAACATTAAACCCATAAAGGATCCCAGTCACACCTAATTGAGGGGATTTATAAATCTTCTTATATGAAAATATTTTCTTCGATCCTGAATTTAAAGAAGAGCACAAATAATGAACACAGGGTTTTAGAACGTCGCTGCCTAACATATACGCTTGCATAATAGCCACAGTTTAATTTTGAAGATTTTACTGCAACGTAATATCAACAATCACAATTTTTTTTTTTTTTTTAATAAATTAGGCGACCCTACTAGTTTGAAGGTGTTTTTCGCCTAAGCGCGCAATTGCGCTGCGGCGAAGCGAGTCGCGAGATCGCTTTGTCCGCTCCGCGGGTGTTGCTTCTCCGCAATGCACCTGAGCTTGAGGAGAAGCACACTCAAGGGGGCTAACCCGCAGCGATCAACACTTCGATAAGCATGAATATCGCAGTTCATTTAGAAGCGAATATCAAATAACGTATTATTTCAAACTACAATTAGAAAAGTAGAATATTTGCGGAGCCGTACTCTTCGCACTTATGACTTAGGCATAAAAAAAAAAAAAACTGTACCTTTTTAATTTTCAGTGGCATCGCCAACAATGTCACGTGTCACACTTTCAGTTCCCTTTTTGGGAACAGCTCTCTTTCGGCGCAGACATGTCGCAAATTGTGCACAAATACAACCTTTGGAGCAGCATGTAGCAGGTTACTTGTTCTGGCGCAGTTTGGCGCAATTGGCGCAGCAGTTCCACTACTGCTTGTACGTCTGCAGCAATGTTTACTGCTTGTACGTCTGCAGCAATGTTATGTAAGAAGCAAAGGTGCTTCCAACATGCGTAAGGGGTGTCCGCAGATGTCGCCATGTCTGCAGTGAGTGCCTTCTGCATGAAGCAGTGGGACTACAGCCCGGTTTCAATAGAGTATCGGCCACCGACCAAGAAAAAACACTGACAGCACGTGGGCCCGCTCCACTGGCTCACCCGACGACGCAAAAAGGCATTCCCGTCCAAGGAGAGTTCGGGAAACTCCCTCAGTTCTTCAGGTATACCCTCTCGTTTCTAATGCGCGTGCACTCAACGAATGCGCCGGAGAAAAACTACATATTTGTATAACGAAACTTTTGCGACGCCCACATGCACGCATTAGACACATTGATGGCATTTGTGTGCGACCGACACATTTTACGAGGCAAATAGTGCAGAAATGCGACGATGAGGAAGTATGATAGGGGAAAGCCGGTGAATTTTCTGCCGCAGTGTCGAAAGTGGACGCGGACTCAAGCAGAAGGGCGACTCAACTAGAATTAACCAGCGCAGACAGACTGGGACGCTTCCTGCTGATTCGGCACACAATGGGGAAGCAGCCACTAATGGATAGGGCGTCTACCACATTGCTTCTCTTCAATTCCCCGACTTCTCCAGGTTTTCCCTGAATGATTTCAACTTAATTCCCTGACCATTACAAAAGAAACAAAACGAGAAATGCAGAGGTTGGAGTTGCAGCGCGGCGGTTCGTTCTGTTCCCGTTTAATCCGGTCAATCGAGTGGTGGCTTACGCAACCTAAAGTGATGCCTCGGACAACTGAGACTCAGTGTGTGAAGGCCATCCACGCCACCGCGAGCGAGAAGCGACACTCCCCCCCCCCCCCACCCCGGTATGAAATGAAAGTTCAAGTCCGGGAGTCCGTCTTCTGTTTGGACATTTACCAGGCAAACATCACGGCTTTCCTCCTCGCTTCCTCTCCTTTTCTGTGACGTCGGTGCTCGTCACACTTGACGTCACACGCCACCTGCCTATGTTCTGCCGGACCCTCGAATCCTTGGCCGTGTTCCCAAATTTACTCGATATTACTCCAGGGTAAGGGTTCTGTACCTTTGTGTTCGAAAACCTAGCTACGTCCAGCGTCGCTCTGTGTTATCACGTGACACAACCCGCCGGAAAGGAGCTCGGATCTATTTGGGGGAGATTTCGAAAACAGCCCTTCCCTTTCCCGTTTTCGGGACCTGAAGAGCAGCGGAGGCACTGTGCGATTGACCGACAGTCAACAGAGCTTGTGAGTGGCTGTCCGGACCCACCTGATGAGCATGCTCAAGGCCCCCTTGGAAGACACGAGCGAAGTTTGACCAAAAAAAAATTCCTCCCCCCTCCCCGGCAAAAAAAAAAAAAAAAAAACGAACTGAAGCGAACCGCCGCACGACTTATGTCGGAGACGTGTCGCCCTACGATTTCTGAAGTATCCTGTTTGGACGGGCCTTCAGGGGTACGCAAACTGGCGCCGTGGTACGTGACCATTTCACCGCTCCGTCAAAAAAGCCGGGGAGACTTCACTCCTCGCCACGACACATCACGGCAAGCCACGGCGCCCCGTCCCGTGACGTGTTCCATGACGAAACCACTGGATGCTACCAATCAGGTTCACGATGGTCACGAGCGGGATGGAGAGGTCAAGGTTTCGTTCGGCGAGGCTTGCGGTTCGCTGTCGTGTTCAAACTGAACAAGGAAGAGGGAGTCCACTTTTTTTGACTGAGTGGTGAAACGTTTACGGACCACGAGCGGAGGCCTTGAGTGATTAGGGAGTTTTCGTAAATGGCTTCCTCTGTCCCGCAACGTTAGACAGTTTTATTAGAACGGAGCTGGCTCTTACGTACGCAATACGCAATTGTATACCGCACGCTAAAAACGACCAGCTCGAACCGATTTTACTTGTGCGTTAGCTTTCCGAGTGAACACCTCGCATGATCTTGGTCAAATTTGTTAGAGCCGTAGAAGTGAGCATGCTTATAGCGCCACCATGCTCCTCAAAAGGAACACTGAGAATGAAGCTTCTCCGATGACAGCTCTTTGTACATCAAACGAATGAAAGCTGGGCGGGTGACAGTCGCACGCGTTCGAGCCCGACGTGTCTCCGTGCCACGCCTAAGACGCAAGTCGAACGACGAGCCACCATGGCGTCACGAAGGCACGCACGAAGAGGGGCGGACGTCGCCCGGGCTGCCATTGTCCCCGTCGGGGAAAATGGTTCTCAAGTTCGAACTGAGGTCACACTATAGCGGCAGTCATTCGGAGTTACACGGCAGAGCAAACTGCGCTTGGACCGGTAACCATAGTTTGCGTAAACTGAACTTGGCAACCTCAGGTTGGGCTCGGTAACCTCGCACACAGCCATAGATGGCTCTGACCTCGTACCTGGCTAAGTGACAAGATGGCGGCGCTCGAGTGAGCAGCGTGCAGCGCGGGACCGTCCAAAGCGTCTTCCTAAAAGCGCGTCAACTGGCCCCGGCAACTTACGTCTCTCGATGTTTGAATAAAAAATAAATATATATCGAGGGACCTTAATCGCAGCCACAGGGGGCCTTGATACGTATTTGAGAAGACCATTTGGATATTTGGGAAGACGTAATTTTCGGAAACTTTCAATGGGAACATGGCAGCCGACGGAGTCCTCGAATGCATGGAGATGAATGGAGCCATTTACTAAGAATAGACCCCATTTTCCTCATTGAAATTTTCAGAAAATCACTCATAACTTTTTAATAGGATAAAGGTTAGTTTTGAAACTTCGGCATCTGGTTAGGGCCGATAGTGCTACATTTGGGCAGGGAATGAGCGTTCGGTAAAACGTAGTTTATTTTTGCAAAAAAAAAAAAAAAAACTACAAATTTTGTTTTAGGGGGAGGACTCCCCCCCGAAACAAAACTAATAGCCCTTCTTTCTTCTCTTTTTTACTCCCCTCTCATGGCGTTGGTAGAATGTATTGGCGACGTGCGCGACCGAAAGCGTCGCTGTGGTCGGCCTTCCACGATTGGCCCAAAAGCTGACTATGACGTCGGAAAGGGTATACCAACGACGGAAATAAGAGCAATGAAAGAACTTTAATTTCGACGGTGTTGGCAGTGTTGCTTTGAGAGCGCAATGATTTCAGGCTTCCACCATGCTATTTACGAACACCATCGAACTTGTTGTTCGCTAGGTAATGACGTCACATAGGGGAACCATAGGAGGGCGCCACCAAAATATCTCGCCGCTAATGGCGGAGGCTACAAGAGTTAACTAGAGCCACTAAATGAGCTGCGCTTAGAGTATCGGCACTCCGTTCCCCGGCATTGTTGTGGGCGCCGCCATTTTGGCTCGTATGCAGAGCAGACGCAACTGCCGATCGTCATGATTTAAAAGTGCGACTTCCTCAGCATTAGATTCGGTGTTAGAAAGGTCGTGTAACATTGCTTTGCTCTGTCGCGAACTGTTTAAATATTTGTGGAGGGCGGAAAAGCGGTTCCTGTGATTTCAGATAAAGCTTCAGACAACTGGCAACCATGATTTTAAGACACAATATGGCCAAGTGCCGTTACTCTGAAGCGTAGCTTATTTAGTGGCACTAGAGTTAACTTCGGGCTTTCAGAATCCCCGCCAGGCACGCACGCTCGTGCAGTAGCACTGTTCAGGGCCACATGCTCGCGCTTCATAGCTATACTTCGTTTCAGCTTCGGTCCAGACGCAGCTAAAGCTACAAGCGCGAGCTCCGGGCTTTCGGCATCCCTGCCAAGCACGCGCGCTCGTGCAGTGCAAGCACTGTTCTGGGCCACATGCTCGCGCTTGTAGCATCGGCTGCGTCTGGACCGAAGCTGAAACGAAGTATAGTCCTGCGGCACGTGCTCGCGGTGCTCGCGCCAGCGTCGTCGTTTTCTTTGCTAGCTAGCGATACATATCAGGCAGCAACCGAATAAAGTTATCTGTAAATTTATTTTATTTGAATTTTGTTTTATGTTATTTATTTCTACGATTATTCCTATAATTTGAAAACAAACGTTCGCCGGGGTGACAACCACGTGATTTCTTTCAATGCACGAACAGAGGGGACTACACATTTGCCTGCAACAGCTGCGGTTAGTGGTAACTGACTGCCCGTGAACTAGGCTACATAGCTGTGTGCGCGAATGCTGAGCGCGTACTGATAGCGAGCTTTCACAGTTCTTCTGCAACGTGCACTCCGCACCATCAAGATTGCCGGTCTTAGCATGCGCTCTGAACAGCGCTTTTAAATATGGCGTCCAGTGAATAGCCCCTTTAGATGTATAGCTTCGTTCGAGCTGCACCAGCGCGCCAGGCGTTCCGTTGAACCCCTCTGCGCCGCAACTCCAACGCCCCATAGGTGTCGGAACGGTAGTTCCAAGATGGCGGAAGAGACTGAAATAGATTCTCCAGGAGTTCCTGTGCGGAACTCCTGTACAGGCACGGTGTTGCAGAGCTTTCGTAGATGGTTCTAGCCGTCCCGCAACGCAACCCCTTACGAGATCCAGAACGCAGTAGCGGCGTCTTCGTTGAGGACAGCGTATATCGAAAGGGTAAAAACGGCCTAGGAAAACTGTCGCAGGGGTTCTCGTGCCTTGGAGAGCGCCCGGAGCCTCGCGACGAGCGGCGCCGAAACACGGCCGCTTTCCGAAACAACTTGCCGGGCCCGTGTTGTTTGTTGCCCCGAGACGCGCGGAATCTGGTCCGTCCATCTGGCACAGGACCGAAATAGGTCGGACTGCCGGCGAAGAGCCGAGGGACGAGACCCAGCTTCCGAAAGGGGGCCGAGCGGACGCCGACCACTGTCCGAACGGCAGCGCGCCGAGGGGGCAAACGTCGCCCGGAGCCACATCAGCACAGGGCGTGGCCAGTCCCAGTTCGCGCGTAATCACTGGCTGGCCAATCAGCTGACAGCCAGTGATTACGGCCCCCCGGGGCGGGGGCGAGGGGGAATTCATGTTTCTTTTGTGAAAACGAAGTGGGAGGGATTCATGGTTTGGGTTTAGGGTGCTTTCACGTGCGGCGTAAAATATATATATATATCAATTTGCTATGGTGCAGGAAGTAGGCGGTGTACGTGGAGGTGTCTAGAGGCATGGCATTCAAGGCCCTAAGTGTGGCTGGGTAGCATGCCGAAGATTCACCATGCAGCATGAACCCGCAACGGCCTTCTTCAGAATTCAGGTTCACCCCTCCATTGTTTATTTTGTAATGTTTGTGTTGCGTTTTTTTTATTTTATTATTTTTTTTTTAAACACCCGATTGGTTCAAGCGCAAACGTACTATAAGTTGCAGCGCTTTTCTACGTTGTCCTTCGCCTAGCTCGGGTCTGCTATAGTACGAGGGGCGATCATAAAGTTCGCATTATTGGAAAAAAAAAAAAAAAAAAACGAACAAAAATATCGCCAAACTTTTGGTTGCAAGCCCACGGCCGTGCCCCTAGTTTCTGCGCGTTCAAAAGATTCCTCGCACAATGCCTAATGATTTGAACCATAGCCTCCTCTATACTCACAGAGCCTGGCAGTTCGACGACGGGGCCATAGAGTGCCCGGTCGCAGATTTGGAGCGCGGGATCTGGTAGCAGAGAGCATTTCCGGTATCCAGCGCTCAGCTTCTGCAGCGGCGAGAACCCGAAATATGGTTTTCAAACCCGACGAGAAAAGAAGCGGTAGCGCGAAAACGCGAGGAGCACGAACGGACATTCCATCGCTCGGGAGAAGTGTGTTTCGGCGTCTCGCCGCAGCAGGGCGCCCGTTACATGCCTCTCCTCTCATCCGTTGTTTTCCGCACTACCTTTCCACTTTCGGAGGCCGCGTCTCATGGCAATCCGCCAGGCTTTGTCAGTATAGAGGAGGCTATGTTTGAACACACATAACGATCTGTACACGATGAAGGTCACGCCGCCCGTCGTGTTCAGCGATCGTTCACGCCGACGCAAAGAGAGCGCGAAAAGGCATCTACAAAGAAACTGTTGGTTGCAGTTTTGCCAAGCCGACCCTGACGACTTATTTAATCGCCTTATCGCCGTGAATGAGCGTTATCTGTACTATTACGACCCCAAGACGAAGAAACACGCAAATTCAATACCGCATAAAAAATTTAAAAAAAAAAATGTTAAGGCAGAGTGGTCATTGGGGAAAGTGATCATTAGCATTTGAGGGGCTGCGATAGTGTGCTCCTAACAGAATAAGCCCGTAAGGGTCAAACAGCCACAAGAAAATATTTCCGGGACCTTCTGACTGCAACCGGAGATCATCGAGCGTCGGGGGACGTTGACCATGGGAGTGCGTTTGACCACAACACAAAGGTGACGCATACGGCTGCTTTAGGCTATGAAATTCTGCCCCTGTCCCCGTATTCACCCGTCACCCAATAACTTCTGCCTCCTTCCTGTCATGAAGAACCCACTGCGTGTAAGCGTTTCCAAGACGATGATCAGGTGATTGTCGAGGAGAAAGGCATTTTCAAGAGTCCAAATGAGGACTTCTACAACCAGGGCATATCCGCCAGCACATCCATTAATCGGTGGGAGATGCATTTTGTGATGCATATGTGGAGATTTCCATCTTCATGGTAATAACACGAACTTTATGAACGCCCCTCGTAGATGTACGGAGTGTCCCCGAAAAGAAATGTACTATATTTTTTCACGGGAAAAAATTAACTACGCATCGCCAAACGCTTAGTCTCTGCCCAAATGATGGCGCTATAGTGGTTTGGACCAGATGCCAGGGTTTCTGAGCTTGCCGTTCTCCGATTCAAAAGAGACGATTCCGGAAATGGGGAAATGGCGGTCGATGATGCCCACCAATACAAAGAAATGAATGGCGTCAGGTACAGGGAGCGGGCCCCATTTTTCAATTGAAAGTTCCGGAAAATCACTTAGAACTTTCGATTAAGATAAGTTCCAGGTGTGGAACGTTTTGCATCCGGTTCGGACCGCGAGTGAGATTATTGAGATATATATATTTGGACGGTGATGGGGGCCGTTGGGCAAAGCAAAATGTATTCTTGCTTTTATTTATATTTTTTTTGTCATTTTAGGTGTATTTAGAGCCTTAGCACTCGTAGACAGTTCAAGTTTAGTAAACGCTGAACGTGTTGTCTTGACTTGTCGCTAGTCACTTTCTTGTGTTACGCCGCTGCTTTGAGTAAATAACCAGGCGCTGCGTCTCGTAGCCTTCCCCCCTCCCTCCCTCCCTCCCTCCTCCCTCCCTCCCTCCCTCCCTCCCTCCCCTCCCCTCCCCTCCCCTCCCCTCCCCTCCCCTCCCCTCCCCTCCCCCCCCCCCCCCCCCCTCAGCGAGCCCGTCCACCAGGGTGTGGACACACCGTTCGTCGGAGCGTGTCCATCCGATTCATGCATCTCACTCGAACACAGCGTTTTCCGGCGACGTCCCAAGGCTACACACTCCCACGCGAGACGTGGCATCAAGGGCGACCTTTCTCTGTTTCGCTGCCAACTCCGACCGGTATTGCCGCTGGCGTTCGGGAACGCCGTGTGCTCAAGTTTTCTTCTTCGCCGTGTTCCCACATTACCAGCTGTAAATAGTAACTAAAAGAGATTACGTGCATCACGAAGCTATGAAGCATTAAAAAAAAAAAAAAAAAGCAAATTATAGATATGTGTTTTAAACAACGTAATTATTTTTCTTTTTATATATATATATATATATATATATATATATATATATATATATATATATATATATATATATATATATATATATATATATTCAGGGTGTTTCAGAGAACGCAGGCCCAAATCGCTCCTGCAAAAACTACTTATCACAACGAGAAAAGGCTTTGGCGTTTTGGTCCTGGGCCAGGCAGGGGCCCATTTAAGAAAATTATTAAAATCTCTGATAACTAACTTGTTCATTATTTTTGCGTAATTAAGTTTTTTAATATCGTGTTTAAGGGTATGGTTTAAATGAGAAAATTGCTCAGCATCATCGAAAACCACTAAACCAACAAATTGCAGACCGATAGAAGGCACGCGAAGCATTTTACGGCTTTCTGAAAAACCGCACAAAATCGACGGGTGTTTAATGGTGAATTCCACTCGTAGATCTGGAGCGCTTTCCAAAATCCGCGAGGGAGGCAAAATTCCGCTCCGTGGGACCCGCTCCGAATCGACGAGGGGAAGATAAACTTGCATTTTTGGAGCGACCTCCCCCACACCCCTTCCCACCCCTTCTCCCTCCGCCGTACGAAATGGCCGCTGCTCGAACTTGACCAGTCCCACCAACGCCTCAGCCGGCTAATCTTTCCAACGACCAGTGACGACTGTCACTGCTTAGCTGCAGAAGTAACACGCGACACAGACCGGGCGAAATTATACGTACCACGGCGCCCATGTCACAAATAACGAAGACGTCCGCGTTCGGCACCGTCACATACCTTTCGGCCGCCTCGAAGCGGCGGAGCACGGACAGCGATTGTCAGCGGTGGAGTTCAGATTTGTAGTACGACTTTACCAAAACACAGAGGTAACAAACCATCACTTGCGCGGTCGTTGCCTGACCACTTCTTGCTTTATTTCACGGGAAAACGCCGACGGAATGCAGTGCAAAAAGGTAAACAATCACTGGCTGCAGAATGAATAGGCCTAACCTTGCGTCTGCCTCCGGCTTTTCTGTCGTTCCTTTTCTCGTTCTTCCTCTCGCGATCACAGAGTCAGCGCTTACGATTTGCCACGCTCCACATTCCCGGCTTTTTATCCCTGATCTACGCGAAGTAGAAGCGTTCGAGCCGTCACAATCCGGAGTAAACAACCGATGCACCCGAACAGATCCGACTCCACGACCCGACCGGCCCGCCGATCTCTCCATCCAACCTCGCCGCGCAGGCGCACCGCCGATTTAGACGGAAGTCACGTGGGCCGCTCTGTCGACTTCCGGAGAGATCTGTGAAACCCCGCAGAGCAAGTTCGGCGGAGTTTGGGGCGCTCCTTGGAGCGGGCGCTGCCAGAGATCTACGAGCGGAAGATGACCAACTTGAGCCAGATCTGCGAGCGGAATATGCGCGCTCCAAATGGAGCGCTTTTGGAGCGCTCGAGATCTGCGAGCGGAATTCACCATAAGTTTCGGTTTGTTATCGGAATGCACCTCTGCCCCGACGGCACCGCGCCCTGCGAAGAGATAGTGCAACTAACCTCTGCTGCGCTGTCATCGCGCGACGCAGCAGAGTCTGGTTGCACTATCTCTTCACGGGGCGCAGTGCTGCCGGGGCCGAGATGCGCTCCGATAACAAACCGAAACTTAAAAACCCGTCGAATTTGTGCGGTTTTTCAGAAAGTCGTAAAATGCTTTGCGTGCCTTCTATCGTTCTGCAATTTGTTGGTTTAGTAGTTTTCGATGATGCTGAGCAATTTTCTAATTTAAACAATGCCCTTAAACACAATATTAAAACAGTTAATTGGGCAAAACTATTTAACAAGTTAATTATCCCGGACTTTAATAATTTTCTTAAATGGGCCCCTGGCCCACGACCACCACGCCACAAGCCTTTTTTTTTTTTTTTTTTGGGGGGGGGGGGGGGGGGGATGAGTAGTTTTTGCAGGAGCGATTTGGCCTGCGTTCTCTGAAATACCCTGTATATACAGGGTGTTTCTGCTAAACTTTCAAAAATCCCTAAACATATGCCGTTGAAACTAAAAAGAAACTTCCTGCGGGAACCAGCTACCAACCTTAGCGGACGTCAAGGATTGCGAAAACAAACTAATTAGCGAGAGCGAGATAATTAATTAAAATGCACTAATTAGCTTTTCATGTGTGAAAATAAACGTGGTTCCACCGAGAAACTCCCTACGCATCGTCGAAAAACGGCTAAACACACCAACTGCCAAATAAGCCATTTCCTGTCCGTTGTTTCTGTCTCTCTCTCTCAACCTGGGTGCGTTAAAATTAGACGTGGCGGCGACTGTCGCGCGAAAAAGGTCTCCAACGGTAGCGGGTGCTTCGTCATCACACTGGTGATCGCAACGAAGGAAGAAAACTCAAATGATCAGTCCTACGTGAATCCAGTCCCGGCGAACAGCTCTCGCACTGCACTGTACTGCGGATTCAGATGCAGGACTGCTATCGCAAGACGCATTTCAAGCCCATTCACGGCGGCCGCTGAGAACGCACCGCAGGCCAAAAGGAGCAAGTCTGCCAAAACCCACGAGAGTAGAGCCTTCTCTCACAGAGAGGATCGTTCCTTCGAAAGGAGGGATCATCCGGCGCTTCTCGAACAAGAAGACGCGCCACTTGTTTAGCCCGAGTCTTTCGGGAAGGCGCGCCGTCGGCGACACGGCCCTCGGAGTCGCCCGACCGACGGACGTCCAACTTCCCCGCCATCAAAGCTCTTCCGCTCTTTCCCGCCCTGTTGCGACGCAAAAGCTCACCCCGCGGCCGTTACGCGTACCTTTTGGCCACAGACGCCCTCGCTTTCTCAGCCGACACCGCCTAGAATAGTCGAAGCCTGCGCACTAGAATGTCGATGCTATCGCAGTGGTCTAGATGGAGCGAAGACGCAGGTCGGATCCGAGTGCAGCATCGGCGTTCGGTCGGGCCTCGTGTCCAAAGAACGCGTCGAAGGGCATTAGGCTCGGGTCCAACTGCTGAGTAGGCGCCATCCGACTGTCACGACGTTCCATGGAGGATCGAGACCCTGATTACATTCTATACTCGTATTCTGTGCGCCTGGCTAATCCCCACTGAGTACAAATAAACTCGTCACCTCAAGAACGGTAGTCGAAAAAGTCCCGTTCCTCGTAGAAGCTTACTAATTTCCCCCTTCGTGTGTTGAATTAAAGGGACACTAACCCTAGGAAAAACATTTTTTTTCGACCTGGTTAGGACAGGATGTTCGTCGAAAAATAAAAGACGTTTTTGTTGCCCAATATTTATGCTACAATATGAAGTTTTGTAGGCACAAGCTCTCTCGTGCATGGGCACCTGAAAACGTTATGAGCTCGCGCTGCTAGACTTCGCTGCGGTACAACATAAAGTGAAACGGAGTATTAGCGCCGAGATATTTCGGTGGCGCCCTCTAATGGTTTCCCTCCGTGACGTCACGACTGGGATTTGCCTCGCCGTGACGTCACCAGTTGTTAACCTGGCTACTTACCACCAGGTGCGACGACGAGTTCCATGGTGTGTTTAAAAAGCATACTGGAAGCTAGGAACCATCGCAACCGGAACTAACACCGTCGAAGTTGACAATCTGACAATACTCATATGCCCACGGTCTGGCCAATCGCGGAAAGCTGACCGCAGCGACGCTTTTGGTCGCGCACATCGCTAATAGACCTTTCCAAAAAAAAAAGAGCGTGTGGCCGGTGCCATCTTGAGTGTTCGTGCGTAAGCCGCGTGCTTTCCTCGCTTTCTGAAGCGACGAACATGCACGTGCTGGACTGTGAAGATCGCACGCTGGACTGTGATTTTGTAAACATTGGAAAGGTCCATAGTGTGCGCTCTGGGACCCTGCGAACTCGGAGCGCACACTAATTGGGTACAAACGCTATCATCATCATCCCACAGTCATCCCACAGGGATACCGTTTCGATTTCACCCGCAAATCGAAAAATTCGTATTGTAACATAAATATTGCGCAACAAAACAAAAAAAAATTGTTTTCGACGAACATTTACTGTTGAAACGTGTGCGTGTGTGCGTGTGCGTGCGTGTGTGTTTGTGCGCGCGTGCGTGTGTGTGTGTTTGTGCGCGCGCGCTCATCAAGACGTACACGTTTCGAAAGCCAATGGCATCGTTCCTTCCTTCGACTTAACAAACTTGTAAGAACTACTTCGAGCAGCGCATCAATAATGCACAAAGCTTCCTTTTCTTCTTGTTTCTTTTCTAGATGTGACAGCGCACGGACGGCACTCGGCCCGAGGCACGTTCAGGGGTTCGTGGTAGCCGGCCCTCCAGCGGAGACACGCCGCTTCATCGGGAACGTGTCGCTAGCCCATGCAACGAATTTGACTTGCGACGACCCCGAGACAAGTTCCAGGCTTCCGAATGTCCACCAATGATGGCCCCATGAGCCCGCCGCGGCAGCCGAAGCGACGTGCCGGTGGGACGGTGCCAACCGCCGGCCGAGCGTGACCGAGGTTCTGCGCGCACACGGCGCGGCGACATGAGCGAGGCCGACGGCTGATTGGTGCGCGCAGAGCCCAGACAATGCCCCTCGTTCTTCGCACGTCGGCGAGCAGTCGCTGTGACTGAGGTAGTTGGCAGCTCTGCCGCTGTCCCGAATGGCCAGTTGACAACGGCTAACCTTCGCGGGTTCACACTCTAAGAAAAAAAGGGAGGAAAACGTAGCAACGGCGCGTTCTCCTCCCCCCTACTGACGCGCCCCCAAGTGAAGTGGACACAAGAAGGGAGGAACGAGATGTTTTTCTCCTTCTCCAAGCAGGCGGGAGAAAGGGTCTGCCTAGAGCAAGGTGGAAGAAATACATTTAGATGATGACTCTCTCTGTCCGACGCGGCGGCCAGATTATGTTCGGCGCACCGAGCGCTTCACTCGCACGGGGATAGATGGCGCTTAAGTATCGGGTCCCTCCCAAACCGACCGCTCCCGTTGTTTCTCCCAGCGGTGGTCCCGCATAGGGTGCCTACATGTGAGCGGAGCGGCGGAAACATGTAGGCACCCTAGTCCCGCATTTCCTCGCTCACCTCTTCCTGTTGTACTCACGGTGGAAGAAACACATTTACCCTGGAGGAGTGGCTGCAATGCGGCGAAGTGACATACGCAGAATCGTACTGTGTACTCCGCGGACGTAGCTTCTCTGTAGTGCACCAGTGCGCGAGGTGAGAAGCGCACTCGACGGACCTAAACCGCCCGAAGAGACCGAAATATTTCCAGAAATATCGCGAAACTTCCGAGTCCCACGTCAGATACAAAGATCCAATGAAATCGCACCTCATTCTCGGCGATAGCCGGAAGTTCCGAAAACTTGCGCGAGTTCTACCGTAACAATCCGGCGGTGTAGCGACTCCAAGAACTATTAGTTTCCGTGCCGATAAAGCGGAGCGAGCTCTTGGCGCAACGTCGGTGCAAATTCCTCACAGTTTGGTGAAATGTAGCGGGATGCAGTAGGTATACGCACTTTGGCGCGGTGCACCGCAACTGGTGCAGCAATCAGACGAGTGCAGCCGCCAAGCATCAGTCTTAATCAAAAAAAAAAAAAAACGTAGTTTTTTTTTTGTTTTGTTTTGTTTTTTTGCGCGCGCGTTGTTACGTTTTGTAGAGTGACTGACAGGCGAAACTTAATCGAATGTCTGCTTCGATTGCTCTTCTGAAAACTCGAGCGATTTTGAAAGCGCCCATGCTGCGCCAAGCCACAGGCCGCAGAGGGGCGCGGGAGATGGCCCACATAAAGCGAGACTGCCTTCCGTTGTCAGGGTGGAGAAAAAGGATCGAAATAATGCGACTGCGATGTGTACACTAAACAGCTTATTACGGGTCGGCCATTTTCCATACTAATCCAATTTGAGCCATCGGTAGATTTTTTTTTTTTTTCCAGTTGCCACGAACACTAATAGATCACTTTTACAATGAACTGCCGTTATAAAACACAAAACCATCAGTACCCATAAATGCCATTAATGAAGTAAGACACAAATAAAGTCTCGAATGCCAAACGGGCCATAACGAATCGGTCAATCAAGAGATGAACAAATGCATCTCAGTGCGAAAAAACGCTATGACATCAACATCATTGCAGACAGGTTTCTCTTGTCGAAAAGCCTGCGAACTGAATATTTTCTGAAAGTAAATTATAATCGTACAATTAGTTACTTTTTCTGAATAAATGAATATAGTTGTAATTGACCTACTATTGGCGCAAAGTAGTTCTAACTGTAATTCATTTACATTTACATTTACAGACTGTGTACTGAGCGTGCCACACGCCGGCTCAGAGACAAGCGGCTTTCGAGGGGGATCGCTGGCCACTCGCTGAACTCTCTGCAGTGGGCTGGCAGTGAAAACGGCCCGACGGAGCGTGGAGGCCGAGGCGAAGGGGCATTCCTTTGGGTTCTCAAACGTATCGCACTCGAGGATCTGCCTCGAACGACAGCCGAGGAACCTCCGACCTCCTTTTTAGTACGCAAGTCTAGTTGACTCGGCACTGAATATTGCACACGCGAGGGTGCGTTTGGCACGTAACTGTTACAGCTACGAGCTATTTAGTAAGTACTTTAGCGTGGCTCAGACACGCTCAAATACTCCTTGAACGGAGAAAGCTCACTTAGGATGGGGACGAGCGAGATAATTTGGGTGCTCGGGGAACGTATACTCCGAAGAACCCCTGGGTTACTGGGAGCCCGGTTTGAGAACCCACGCCTTCGGTCGCAATCATATGAACGACCCGGCGTTCGCTGCACACATAATGACATAATGATCTGCGGAAACGCCCCAGACGTGTTCGAAGCAGGTGAGCTTCATAGATATGTATGCTCGGAACACGTTTCGAGACAGTTATTGTAGGATCACTGCGAGGGTCATATACAAGGAACGTCTCGGACAGCGCACCATACAGACTGTCGTTTGTATGAAGTAGTGAGAGCGCGGATTGAGAGAATCCACCGTCGGGAGACGCGCGGTACCGGCAGCGACGTGTGGAACCCCGCGCGGCAGAGGCACAAAGGGCAGTAAACAATGGCCGCGTCGGCGGCGAGCCAAGACGCGCGGGCCCAGACAAATTCCCGGCCAGAGACAGAGAGGAAACAATGGCGCCGCACGGTCAGGCAGTCAGCCGGCACCGCGCTCCAGTGAGCACGGCTGCGCGCCCCGCCGGACGACGGGGCCTGGCCACGGTGGGCCCGGCGAGGAGCGTCCACCCCTAGGCGGTGGTCGTCGGGGGCTCCTCCGGGCTCGGCACGTCTACGGCACTCACCCAGTTCCGAACTAATCTGGCCGCTCGAGAGCCATTCATGATGACCACGACGGCGCCGCGTCATTCATGGTGGATCACTCGACGAGTTGAGAGGAAAGAAAGATGGTACTCGGAGCCTCTGTTCGTCTCGTCGACCCGGAAGCTGTATAGATATGCTATGAAGTTTTCAATACACATGTGGCAAGGACTAAAGCCGCGGTCAGTCAACCTTGAAAAAAACAGTCTGCACACACTTTCTGTTCCTTGTATGAAGGTTCACGTAGAAGAAATACGCATCAAGATGCTTGAAAAGTCCTTGAGGCGTGTCCCTCTCGTCATCGGCGAGCACCGCGTGGGACGTGCGAGCTGTGGAAGTGTGCGCTCTGTCCAGCGTGTTTGCCACACAGCTCGGTCTTTACCCGACACGAGATGTGGGGACTATCTCTCTCGATCGTTCGCAGGCTAAGCGCTGTGCTACGCTCGGCTGGGGCCCAAACTGTGCTTCTCCGATCGAACGCTCAGCCGAAAGCTGCGTCAGAAAAGAAGGAACTTCGCTTGGCACCACAGCTCAAGTGAACCGTTATGGGCGCTACTCTCACCTCGGAGAGAGGATCACTGCCACCTACTAACACGAACGACCGCAGGTTGTAACGAGAGTTGCGCCGAAAAATGAGGTCTGCGACGTAAACTGAGCATGGCGTTCCACGTGCTACCACTACAACAAAACTGCCTCGTTGGATCTAAACGTTTTTTGTTTTGCTTTTTCCTATTGATCTTTCTGTGGGTCGCAGCAAGCTCTTTTTCATCGGCCCTCTCCTTCACCCCGGGAAACAGAGTCGACAGCCGAGACATACTTCACAGCCCCTCAATCGAGCCCTCCTTGACTCGACTCGACCAAAAGAGAGTCTTTAGTTTCCCACGCTCATCCGGCGGCAAACAGTTGGTCCGACGACGTTTTGTCGACACTGCCATGTTTCATCGACAAATCGTATAAACGAAAGAAGCCCGCATTCGTTCCGTCGGCATCTTCTTTTTTCGCGACGATTCGTCATGAACGCGCACTGCGCTCTCCTTTTGACAGGAGAGGTTAGGTTTTACGAGAACAGCTTCGAAAGCCCGTTGCGCGAGCATGGCCGATGTTTTCAACTGACTGTGAAAAACCTGATTCACCCTGCTCATACATTCACAAAAGGCATCGCCTACATGTTTCAAAAGTAGCGCAAGGTTCGTCGATGCAAGAGGCATGTGCAACGTGCAGCCCTTGGAAAGATCATGACGGCACGGCGCAGCACTGAGCTAGATTTGAGACGCCATGTTCTTCCCAGAAGTGGCACGCGGCACGTGTCTCGAGCATTTCCACAACAATGAGTGGCGCCACTTTTCCCAGGATAGAGGGGCTTTACAGCTATGGCCGCCAGTGAATACTCCCTACAGCAAAGTCTTCTAATGCACGCAACGAAGCGTATAAAGAAGGGCGTTTAAATTTGTTTGCAGGACACTAAACAGTCCTTTCGCGGAGTGATGAAAAACATATTGATCATTACATGACGTGAGGACACGTGACATCAATTTCACCGCTCAAATTAGCGGTAAAACGCTTCCCGAGCGACATATAACACGTGGCGCGACCTAAATTGGCGTACAATTATAGACGCTTTACACACGCGCCAAATTACAGCCGCCATTACTGACCTTCTCTTGTCTTACCGAGATGCCGAGCAACTGAAACGCTAGTTGACGATCCTCTACAAAGGTCGATGGTTTAGAAAAGGACACAGTTGAATCTAATGTGGCAATAACCTGGCCTGCTATGGTAATGATCAAGTGAAATAAGTGAAACAAGAGGAAACAAAAACTGAAGGTCAGTTATGGCGGCGTTCATGCAGAGCTGCTGCAAAGCGTCTATACGCCAATCCGATTTCCTCGCTAAATTTAAGTGGGAAATTTGTGAACGGAGGGGCTTCGACCTTTCTCCGTCTCCTGAGCCAGAGAGATGAAGGACCGTCACGGCAGCAAGAAACCGGCGTCAGACGGTGTCTGTGTCTTTTGCACGGCGACCTGGTGCGGCCAAGAAAAAAAGCCTCGGACGGTTTGGCCCGCGTGGCCGGTGCGGCGCGCTCTGGGCGACAGGCGTCCTCGGCAAGTTCGTTGCACTCCTCACGAGCTCCGGGGACGCTGGGGGGACCTCCGTGACAGCGTGGAATGGCGCTCGCTTTGGGAGCGCGGCGCGGACGGCCCCCGATGGCACACAAAGCCCGAAGGGGCGCGCGGAGACTGTCCCAAAACGGATCGCTTCCCTCCCCCCATCTGGCATCCAGCGGGCGGCAGACGGCGTCGCTCCAGCCGCCCACGCGCACGACGACGAATACCCCGCCAACGGTTCGCGGGGCTCGAGACCCGCCGCCCGCTTCCGAACGTGAGCTCTTGCCCCTCGTGCAGCTGGAGACACCGCCCAGAACCGCGGCACCGTTGCTCCTGGTTCGCTCTTCGTATACGCTCCAAAGAAAAAAAAAAAAAATATGGTGCTTTCCAGTGGAGTACAGCCAATCGCCGCGACATAACAGCGTTCAAGTCCCACGGACTGCAAAAAGGCTCTGCGTTCGTTGCCGTGACATCTGCGGCCTCGAGCATTTTTGCTTCATCGATGTAACGTACATGTCTGCAGACCGTACGACCAATGTCATGCGAGGAAGACCTCGGGCAGTGTAGTTAGGAAGGTTCGAAATGGGCCTCCCTCCGACCAACCCCACGTACGCGTCTATACATGCCTTGCACCTACGTCACATGATGACGTCAAACACCGGTATCTACCATGCTGGTGGTTGACTCGACGGCCCTTCGCAGCGAGAGCAATGGTAAAGCACACCGCGTTCGGCTGTAGCAATCACCCCGTATCCCGATGATCGTCCGATCGTTTCGTCGGCATGACCCGCGAGACAGAGTAGCCGTCAAGTTAGAGAAAGTACGAGCGGCAGGAAAGGGATGCGGCCGCGTATTATCGAATTTGCGGGACGCATTTCATAGCGGCGAACGACGGCACTTTTCTACCGTTGTTTACGTTCGCGCATGCCTTTGCATCGGCTTTTGCTCGTTCGTGGTGTGTATGGCCTTTGACCTTCGTTGCATAACGCCGTTTTCACGCTTCGAGCGCACCTTCGGGGCTCCCGCCGGAATCCGGGCGAGTGTCGCGCCGCGAGCCCGGCCCGAGGGCGAGCGGTTGGCGGCGGCCCCTGTGTGCACGCTCGCCTAGCCGCCGCCGCCGGGTCATCGGTTTGTGCCATCCGCGAGACGGTAACCTTTGCAAGGAGCGAAAGTATGCAGAGGAGCCGGTTAGGAAACATCATAATATAAGCCCTGAGACAATGAGAGTTTCTTGTCCGTTATTTGATTTATCCTTTTCTCAGGGTTAAGGTTATGACGGTAACATTGTGTTGTTTACCTATATTTCGCAAAATCGTAACAATTTTTCTACAAGCGACTCCTAGAGCCGCTCGTCAAATAATGAAGCGCGCAGTTAAGCTGTGTTCTTTTCTTGGCGACACGGCAGCCCTTCGCGTCAAAACTTCGTCGGCGGCATTTCGAAACTATCTGCTCGTAGCGCAATCGCACCAATGCCGAAAAATTCCGCACGTACTGGATAAACGTCATCATCGTAAGCTCAGCACGTTTTTCTAAGTTCACGGTACCTTTGTTAAAAATGTGGTGCATGTTAGCGCATGTCCGGGCCCATAGCGGCATCCTAAGCCTTGGTAAGCGCATCCGCGCGGTGTGAAGTCAACCACCAGTATGGTGCGGGGTCCCGTCCTTCCCTAGATGTTCCCTAGCGCGACGTCACTTGCAAGGCATGTATACATCATCGAAGGTCTGCCCAAAGTTCCGAAGGTGTGCGCACGCTACTTGCAATTGTGCTCACCTTCAGCTCGTGCAAGTAGAAATACACAGAGATGCACAAAGCGAAGCGTCTTTGAGGTTCGTCTCTCTGCGGACGCAACTCGTCTACGCGCCCTAAACGCAATAAAACGAGAAAAACAAAATTTACGATCACGCGCGTTTTTCCCTTATTAACAACGCGACCAAATATCGCGACGCGCCCCTTTTTCTGAGTATAAAAAGGGGCGTGTCGCGATGTTTGGTCGCGTTTTTAATATGGAAAAAGGCCGAGCGTGATCGTATCCCCCCCCTACTACGCTCAGGGCGCGTGTACGAGTCACGGTCCTTACATGACGAACCCGAAACCCACTCTATGGCCACCGGCAGAGTGAGAACGGCAGGTGCGTCTCGTTCGAACGCCTGGGCTCCAGCACGCACGTTCGAGGTTCACGAGGAGACGCCGAAGCGAAGAAACGGAAGCTTCCGCTGGGACCCCAACCCAAGCTCTCCTCCCCGCCATTCCCGCCCCGTCAGTGACTGCCCCCTTTACGTCTGTGTCACACAGCGCGTCCTCGGCGTCGCTGAAGCGCTCCCCTTTCGCGGGAGCCGAATCCGGCGGGCGATCTTCAAGTACGCAGATAGACTTGGGAGACAAACACCGCTTCACGTGGAGTGGGTGCGTTATCGCGTTCGTGTCAACGTGTACGGGGTCGGAATAAGTCTTCCCCCTGTGCTCTTTCCGAAGGTTGGTTCACACACGCTCGCGTTTCCTTGCAACGCTTACCGACTAGGGTCGAGAGTGAAGAGAGGGTCCATTTCAAACCGGAGCGTTCGCAATGTAACGCCGGACGCTTTCCTGCGTGGTTCTAGGTGCGCATGCGTTGTGTTTTCCGGTAGAGGAAAGCAGGCGGAAAACCGGACACATCTGCAGACGATCAACGCTGCCTCCTCGCAGCTCGTAAATAAACCACGTCGCCCCGATCGAGCAGTTGGAAACTCTCTGTAATACCTCTACGTACGACGAGACGCTTTGGCGCCATCTTTATGAGTTAGCCCATTCAACTAAGCTTCTCCGTATGCGCGAGATGAAATGTAGTCAAGCCCATGGTGAGAGAATGATGCGCAGAAAAATTAGGAAGGAAAATGCAAATCGCCAGTGTTTCAGTGCCATGGGGTACATGGATGGGGCCCTAGCATGTTCTCTCATCTAGACTTCCTGCTGTATAGCCACCTATAGGGTAGCAGAATTGCGCGTTCAGCCTGGGTGGGTGGCCGTACCGCCGGCTTATCTGCACGGCCCTGGATTCTTTGCTCGTCACGTGACTGAATTCGGCCAATAGCGGCGCCGCGCGCGCCACCGCGCATGGAAAACAGGAAAGGAGGAGGACATACGCCAGGACAGAAGCAGTTGGAATCTACATTATGAGAAGAAAAAAAAAATGACAAATATATGCGCATGCGTTTTTTTTTTTTTTTTTTTTAAATAACACAATATAAAAAACGACGAAAGGACCAAAACATGTTTCACTGCATTTCGCTCTGACCAGCGGGCAAATAATGAGACCTTGTTTCCGTTCGTTCAGACAGGCTACGCTTCGATGTGGCGTTCGCGAGCAAGCGGGATAGGCATCGTATCGTATTCAACAAGTTCATCAACTCCGCGTTCTCATATTTTTTGGTCATTTTCGCTTTTATGGCGTTCGTGAGTTTCACGTCGTGGTACCGAAAACGTCTGCTCTCCCGCCAAGCCCTTGGGAAAGCTAACCGCTACAACCTACGGAGATATTTCGCCGAATGACGAGGCATTAAGAACACAGCCTGCGCCGTGGCATATGACAAAAAGCGCACTGTTGTTGTTTTTAGGTCTAATTATATTATTAGTCATTGGACGAAATCCCTTCGTCGATTCTTGGCTCACCAAGGGCTTGGCGGGCGATCGAGGTGCCCCAAATTTCTTCGAGTGTAGATTGTTGTCTAACCAAGTGTTGTCTCGTGCGAAGTATAAGTCGAAAGGCTGCGAGCCGACGGTCAAAGGAAGGGTCTGCAAAGGCTCCTCCCCGCCTTTCTCATTCTGTAGCTGACTAAAGAGGAGAGGGGGATCTAGCAAGCACATGTTCGTCGCCTCGGAACGAACGTGAAAATGGCACCGGCGAGATGCCCGTTTCCGGAATGGTCGACAGCCCATACATGGGTCGCGTTTTTAGTTGCGTTACCGGCCCTCGCTGGTGGTGTCCAGCCTCACGAGACTCTTTTGGGTCTCGACAGAGCCCTCGATCGAGACCTCGATCTGTTCACGCAGTCCACCTGACTGTTGGCTCTACAGTTTGCCCTTGCCTGAAGGCCGTTCTAAAATGAACAGATTTTGGTCCGTTCCTTGCGCACCTGGAGCGTTCGTTTAAATGGGCCCGCGTGCTTTTGTTGTCTCAATTAATGGCGGCGTACCATCGACTGCCTCGTCGTAGCGCGTTCCCTGCGCGCTCTCTGATTGGTGTGACCGTCGTTCCGATGCGCAAAAGACGCCTTTTCCATCACTTGCTCGCCGTATTCTTTTGCCGTAAACGAAAGTCAGGACTCCTCCGAAAGAGCAAGCGACCGCCCCTTGGTCAGTTGCAGCGTCGACCCGCCGTCCGCCACGGGCAAAACACAACGACGGGCGGAAAGTCCACCGTGAGCGAATGTCCGGGACCCGACGGGAACTGGTCAGTCACTGGACGCTCCATCGGTCGCGGCTGCTCAAATTCAGCCTCCGCTCGAGGAACCCGGCCGAGTGCGGGCCCTCGCTTCTGCCGGGAACGGTGGACGGCCAGGCATCGGCAGAAAAACGAGCCCCCGAAAAAAGTGCCGCCGTCTTCCCGGCTAAAGTGGCCCGCCGACTCGGGCAGGAAATGGGCCGACAAGGACGCCCGCCCTCTCCTCTCGCTCCGTTTCATCCCACGACAGACCGCAGCGGACGCTACGAGTCGTCCCAGCCAATCCAGTGCCGTCAAGGTAATCGCGTGCCAACGGTTCCTCGCGTCGGTGAGCCCCTCCCGAAGGTCACGTGACACGCGCACGGCGTGGAATAGGACTCGGAGGCTCGTAGTCTACCCTCTCGGCGGTCCACGGTCAGGCAAACGGAGCAGCGGCGAAAGCGGCCCAGCGACGGCGCGCGCGTGCAGCCGGCGTGCGGCAGATAGGCGCTCGCGCCGTGCCGGCCTCCGCCGGGGTGCACGACCCGCGGAGAGGCCGTCACGAGCCGGACAAGGCCGGGAGCGCCCTCCCCCGTCCGCCCTGCCCACGGGGATGCGTGTGGCTTCTAGCACGACCCCGACCCTCCGCACGCGCCCCGTGCACCAGTCGCGGCGCTTGGCTGGGTTCGGGTACCGTCATCCCGGCAGCAAAGATCGGGCAGTCCCTCTCCACGTGCTCCACAACATTTTTTTTTTTTTTTTTGAGGTAGTGATTAATGTTTTTGCCCGGCAAAAAAAAAAAAAAAAAAATGCTCATTCACCAACACAAAACCCCACTCTACAGAAGAGCCCCCCCCCCCCCCCCCACTGCTCTCTCTCTCTCTTCCGTCGTTCCACACACGGCCAGGCTCTTTCTGCTCTCTCTCGGCCCCCCCCCCCCCTCCCCTCCCTTCCCCCCTGTAGGCCGCTGTAGCTGTACCGAAAAACCCACGCGATCACGGGGAGAGCGCTCTCCGCCTCCCCATCGTTCCTGCTACATCCTTTCGCCCTCCGGCGACGCTCTCCCTACCGACGGGTCTGTAGCGTCTTGGGTTGTCCCAGACTCGAAATTACTGGTCTGGAACGGTTGGTAAGAACACTAACTGTTATTTAGTTAAGATATGACCGAAAACGAGGAGCAGTCTTCGTAGTCTGGTGCCATTCTGTTGTCAAGTCTCCCTACGCAGTCTCCGCGTGCCGTCTCCTGTGTCCTGTCCTCGTGCCGTCTCTCTGCTGGTCTTGCGCCGTATTCTTTCATACCCTCCTGCGAAGGGTTCCCTGGCGGTGGCGTGAAGTGGCGCAATTGCGAGCCAATATACGGCAGCCAGACGAGAGAGCAGTGTCCGCTGTGCGATGGTGAGTTCAGCCATGATATACAACGGATAATGCGCGGCACTCACGTATGCGTGCGGCAAGTTCCGCCGACGATGCGGCACCTGAGCCGGGTAACGTAGTCCGAAGTGGACAAATGTTCTCTCGGGAGCCGCTGTGGCCGCTGTGTGTCTGTGTGTGCGTCACCACAGGTCTATGGCACGGCAGCAGAAACAGAGGTTTCTGGCGTGCGATAAACCAGAACGAAAGCAGAAACTGTGTGTGCGTGCGTGCGTGCGTGCGTGCGTGCGTGCGTGCGTGCGTGCGTGCGTGCGTGCGTGCGTGCGTGCGTGTGCGCGCGCGCACGCGCGCACGCACGCGCACGCACACACACACACACACACAAAAGGAACAATTCACGCCGCCGAACAGATAATACTGAACCAAGAAAATCAAGTGCATCATGAAGTTAAGCGATGTTGGCTGAAGGCGACCTGTGTAGCGAACAAGTGTCCGATATTTGGAGTTGTGACACAAAATCGCCCAAGGCACTTATGTGTACTCTTGCCTTGCGCCACCCTCATCGGTGCTTTTCACCGACGTTTTGACAATTTTCCCTGATATTACCCTCGTTTTTCCAGATTCACCGAAATTCACTGACAGTTCCGGGTTTTCCAAGTGGGTACTTGCCTGGGAGCAGCTGATTTACGCCCTGTGGGCACCCTGGCGGCTCCCCAGCCCAGTTGCCCGACTACGGGGCACAGGGGGCGAACTTTCCCGCGTGGCGGCGGACTCAAGCCGGCCAAGGCGGATTTGAAGCGGCGCGGAGCACAAAGTCGCTGGCTGGACTGAAGCGCCGCCGGACCCGGTGCTCGTTGGTTTTCTGTTAGTATTCTTCATCGTCTCGCCCATGTCCCACTAAATGTACCTACTTTCTTGTTGTTGAAATCGCTGGCTCCGTGTTATTCCTCCCGGTCGGGTGTGCAGCAAGGCAAACAAATCGATCACAACCCTTAAGGGTGTAAAACAATTTAATATGAACCGGACACTGAGCGCGCGAGATACCCCAAAGCGGATATGTCCAGTAGCCCGGTGTCCCTATGGTCCCTCTAATCTACTCTGAAGGTATAGAGGGACCATAGCGACCCGAATGACGCATCGCAATGAGTTCAAGGAGGAAACTTGGCTTGGCGAACAACTGATATTGCGGTGACCCGTATGTGCGACTGTCTTTTGTATGATGTATGAGTAGTGTCACACCGGCTGTAGGGACACCATGAAGGAGGAGGAAAATACTCACTTCCTGCCCAGACAATAAACATTCAGTGTAGAGGGACCTTAGGTTTACCATCGCGGGCAATATTCGTGTCTCAGAGCACGCAGCCACTCTGCGCAGAGGCGTTCCGCTGGGGTTCGCCATCGGCAGGCTTGCTCTCGATTTGGTCTATTCTGATGGGAAGGCGAAGGCCCCTGGATCCCAGACGAGCCTCGTCTATTATTCAGCGGCGAGTGCGGGGCGCGTCGACCGATCGACCGCGGCTGCAGCGTCGCGGGCCGCCGAGGTCGCCGCCGAGGCCGGACGTGCACCGACGAAGAGTGATCGCTCGAGGTCGTGGCAGAAAACCTCGCGAGCCTCCCCGCCAGTGTGCCGCTAGGAGAACCCATCCCGGCACAAGAGTATCGGGACTTCATTCCCCGGCTGTTTCGCGAGAGTCGCCGTTTTGCTGCTTGGAGCGCAGAGCGGGCGCAAATGGCTTACGATTCGAAAATGCCTCAGCTTTAAAAACCGCTCGGGCAACATCGCTTTGCTCCGTCGCAAACTGTTTTCACATTTCCGGAGGACGGAAAAGCGTTTCCTGCGATTTTAGACGAGACTTCGGATGACTGGCAACGATTTGTTTTTTTTTTTCTAAGCAAAGAGATGCAAGTGTCGTTCCTCTGAAGCATGTTTAGCACGGCTCACGACCACATTTCCTGCACATTCGACATCCGCTCCACGCGCTCCGTAAGTAACGGTGACTGGGCCATCCCGTGTTCTCCAGGAAAAGCAGACGCGCGGGCATTTTGATCGCGCGCAAAGAAGAGTTGGTCCAGCGATCATGACCACGCCCGGAGCCACACACGCGACCTGAACAGGAACGTCGAGAGTGCAATAAAAAAAACCGCGATGCTGCACAAGCGAACTCCGAAATAAAACAGACACCGAGGGGACAATAAGAGCACGGTGTGCACCTTTCGCGTGCCTCCAGCACGTTCACCTGACGCGCTTCGTCATACGTGCCCCAAGCCTACCAGACGCACAAGTATCATCTAGGTATAAGAGCTCGAGTCGGGGGCTGGATAACTGAAGGACCCGTCGTCTCGCATCGCCCAGTTGCCAGCCTTCGACGAGACGCGTTCAGTCAAATTCGGCGGATTCGCATTTTCGGAGACGACCGCCCAAGGAGCTCGCGTGCGTCGCGGGGTTGCCTCGGTTGACACGAAGCACGGAGACGCACGGCCGCACTGCCCCGCCCGAACGGACCAAGGCGGCGAGCGAAGTCGTCCGAAGACGGCGGCCGGAAGGACAACTCGCGCCCTCGGATGGCCGAGCACGCCATCTGGGCGCGGTCGCGCCTCGCACGTTGAGCTGCAGAACGCGCGTCAGCGTGCATCATGCTCCGCCTTTCTGCCTTTGCTACGCGCGCAGCCCAAGCAGAAGGTAAGGAACGCGCAATGGAGGCGGAGCGAAATTCTAAAGGTCCGATCACACACTTGCAACCGACTACGACCGACTGAGACAAGACCGGATTTTAAGCCTCTTAAGGCCTGTTCACACTCGCAACCGAGTACGACCGAGAGAGACGAGACTTGTTAAAACCTCTTAAAATTTCTTAGGACGAGAGAACACACTTAAAGCTCTTTTACACGGAAAAGTAGCGCCATCCTTTGAAGAATGCCGCCAGCTATCTTGGACCGATGCAGGCGGCGCTACAGTCGACAGCGAGTGCAAAAAAGCAAAACATGAAGATAAACGGTGTGCGCGTCAGAGGAGGAGGAAGAAGGAATGCCTATGCTGTCGAAGTGCAGTGCATGCTATGAGCTCATGCCACCAATCAAATAACGCCGACTGTGCAACGTCACGGCTTTCATCGTCTTTCTTCACTCTAAAAAATGTTTGTGCGTCTACTTTCACCGCGGAGAGCCAATCTCCGCAACTTACAGAGGCAGCTCAGCGAATGACAATGCCAAAACATATTTTTAGACCGAAAAACGCTGTCCGAGTTGTGACAATAAGCAATGCAAAACATCACGCTTGCATTGCTGAATGTCACAACTCAAAGTGCGTTTTTAGGTCATGTTTTGGCATCGTCATTCGCTGAGCTGCCTCCGTAAGTTGCGCTGATTGGCTCTCCGAGTATTGTGCGTGAAAGCAGACTCACGGGCTTTTTTTAGAGTGTT
The DNA here is from genome assembly GCF_016920785.2 of Ixodes scapularis. NCBI lineage: Eukaryota > Metazoa > Arthropoda > Arachnida > Ixodida > Ixodidae > Ixodes > Ixodes scapularis. The sequence goes on from NW_024609884.1 coordinate 84,525,670, forward strand.
TGAGCACATCCTTCCAGGCTGGTAGACCGTGACAGTGCGCTTTTAGCCTGTGTGTATGTATTTGCGCGTCTTTCAGCCTCCAGCCTTTGACTGCGCTCAGACTCTAGTATAGGAAGGCCGTCTGTTATCTTGGCCCGATCCAGGCGGCATTACAGTCGATGCGCGAGTGTAAAAAAGCAAAACATAAAGATAAAATGTGTGCGCGTCAGAGGAGGAGGGAGAAGATGGCGCTACCTATCTTATTATGGGGCGTCTACAGCCAAGGCCATCGGCTTGCAGGCGCAGTGGTGATTCCGCGCTCCGCTCTGCAGAGCGGCTGCACGAAAGCGATCTACTAAAACTCTCTATTAGGGAGTTTTCGTAGATCGTTTCCGCTGTCCCGCAACGCTCTCTGCAACCAGCTACGGTAGCTTGAACTCCACAGCCAAGGCCATCCGGTCTTGGCTGTGGGGTCCGCGTCGCCGCGAGCGCCTGTCGTAGGGTCACACAGCGAGCGCGGCTACGACAAGGCCACGGTAACCAAGACGCGCGCGTCTGACGCTTTTTTTTTTCCCCACCAATGATGACGCAATGCGCACGCCTTGTCTTAAAGCTGCTGGAGGTAAGACCCTAGCACGTCCAGTGTCTAAAAACATAACGCGTTAACACATGTACGACGAAACCGTCCGATCCGACGTGCGGGCTACCGGAATGACCTTGGGGGCGAGGGTTTTCGTAGCACCGGAGAGCGTTGAAAACCCACGGTTTCGTCGTACATGTGTTTTAAAGGCCCGTTCACACAGTTGCGTTCGAAGTGACCACTATGCTTACGAACGAATGCAACCGGTTGGAACGACGAGTTACCATAGCAACGAAGCGCCAAACGGTCGTTTCGTTCGTGTTCGGTCGCAACGCAAGGAGTTGAGCCGGGCTGAACTTTTTCGTTACGTTCGGGAACGACGGGAGCGACAGACCCATCACAGGTCGAGGAGAGCTCGGTCGCGCGCGTTGCATGCCGGTCGTGCCAGGCTCCTTCTATTTGCAAACATGGCGTCGGTGGTGATCGTCGAACGCTCATCGTTCCCCGTAAAAGCGCTATCCTTGACTGTGAATTTTCGTCGTGTGTCGTTATGATAACCCACCACGTACTAGAAGGGAAGATCCACCTACTCGTGCGGCGATCTCGTGGCGGCACTCTCAAGACAGCAGAAACGCCCCTGCCGTCGTGTTTGTTTACTTCGACTACAGTGGTGCTTTCTTAGCATTTGTGTCCTCGAACATCGCCCGGATTTCTTTTTTGGCGCACTCCATGCGTGTGCTCAAGTTCAAGGTATTAGTGGTGCGTACCGTATAAAGGATGCGAGTTTCCAAGCGTTTTCATCACCCGAGAAAGGTGATTAGTGTTAGCAATCCTGAACGCTCGCAACGCCTATCTGATCACGAAATTATATTTCTGCGTTGCTATATCGCTGCTAAAATTACATCGTCTTTTATGATCGTAGAAAAGGCGTGGTGGCGAGATTTGTACTGTTGACAAAGTCGTGTATTAAAGTCGGGATCGTGCAAGACGGCGTACTGGATCGTTTCCTTTTTTTTTAATGCGTTACCCTGCAAGCGTATCCTGAAAAAATAAATAAATAAAGTTTAGGTCATAGAAGACGGTCTGTCTATTTTCTGTTACGCAAGTGAGTGGCAGAGCGTCCACTTCTTTTTAGAGGCACCGCTGAAACAGCTGACGGCGGCGGAGAGGCGGTCGCCGAGCTGCCGACCCGCTGCGCTTGTGGCAGTGGTTGCAGGAGTGTATACGCGCGGCGCAGAGCGGTCGTTCCGGTCGCTCTGGTCCACCGTGCTCTGGTCACAACGGACGCAGTCGTGGATAACGGGTTCGTTGCAGATGTCAGAACCAGCCTTTACACAGCTATTGTAGGCGCACAGCAGATCTTCGTGACTGTCCGCCGTAGCCGAAACCTCCGGCTGCTCCGGTGAGGGGTCTGAGGACCTCACGTCGGGCACGAAACCGTCGGCCATTTTTGTAAGCGTAGCTGGGTTGCTTACTATTGGCTAGGAGCAAGAGCTGAAGCTCGTTTCTCATTGGCTGTTGCTTCGAATGGTTGTATGCGGTTGCATGTGTGTGTACACGTCGCGCAAAGTTGTCGTTAAGTCGCAGCGGTTGCATTCGTTCGTAAGCATAGTGGTCGCTCCGAACGCAAGTGCGTGAACGGGCCTTAATACTGCAAAACATCGGGGAAAGCGTCAAACTCTATCGTCCGTTGCAAATCAAGAAACCAGGACAAGCTCCTCCCCGCAAAGCCCCTTCACTCTCTCCACTTTAGCAGAGCGAACGCTGGAGAGGAAGCGAGTCTCTCCAGCGTTCGCTCTGCTAAAGTGGAGAGAGTGAGGGGGCTTTGCGGGGAGGAGCTTGTGCCCCGGGTCTTCTCGCTCAAGGACGCCACGGAAGGCTGGAGAATGCCGTACTTAGGACGGGAGACGGTAAAGTGCTTTTTTTAATTCTACACAGGGTATTGGACTTAGCCAAGAAAAAGTGTTTGGTACAAGACGCGTCTCGCGTTTACAGCTTGCCATCGAGGAGACAGTTCCATGAGTGAGGAACGAGCGTTTCGCTACGTGTTTAGAACACGCGCACGCCGGTTACAGAGCTTTTGTGCGTCCGGTCTCCGGGTGTGCAACGCTAATGCCAGCGGACGCCCTCGAAGCAGACAGCCTCGTTTCTCCGTCATTCAAACTTGATCAGGAGCGCGCGGCGCGTCGTAAGGCTTCGATCAAATTGCCGAGCTGCTTTCTTCCGCGACACAAGGTCAGGGTACTTTCCGCGGCGGAAAGAAGTCGCTCGCCGAGTTCGCAATCGCCGCTGCCGAGGTCCTTGGCGAAATCGCTTTACTCTCGATTGACTCGGAAAGAAATCGCGCCCGCTCCATTCGAAGAGCAACCCCCCCCCCTTTTTTTTTTCTTCTCCCTTTCTTATTAGTGTCACACATGCTAACCGCCTTCTCTGGCGACATATTAGCGACCACCGCCATTCATGCCTGCAGCCAACCCTATAGACATTTCCATCGCTTATCCCCCAGTTGCAAAATGCTGAGTCACTGAGCTGTAGACGCATGCGCACAGTCTGAAATACCGAACAACAGAGCAACAGCGCATGCTCAGAAGGCGTCCCACAGCTCAGCAGACCAAGATGGCACCTCACAGAACCCGACTTTTGCAAAGGTCTATAGAGCAACTAAATGGCGGAGCCATACCATCGCCTCTTTTCCCTCTCGTCGCCAACTCCTCATTGGCGGAGAAGGGGTCATAGGCGTCAAAGTTTACTTCAAGCGCTTGCGGGGAAGCCGCCCGTAGGGGCGCCATGGTTTCGGGCGAGACATATTTTTCGCTCTGCGTTTGCAAAAAGTAGGTCCCTTCTTGAACCTTCGGATATTGTGCGTGCCAATTAAAGACGTTTAATTGTGATATATTTTATATTTATGTTTTGGTATATAACGCGAGCGTAGTTTTAAATAAGCCGTGAGGAAGCAGACCACAAACACCAAGGCCGCAAGCGCGACGGCGCATGCACGATGGATCGTCGCCTCATGCCGCGCCCGTCGTGTCTCCTGCAAGAACGACGGTCGCTTCCCGCAATACTTGAAGGTCAAAATGTGAAAACGTTGCGATACTCTACTCCGCAGGCGGAGCATCATACACAGCTACTAACTAAACCCTCAGCACACCCCCAATCAAATCGAAGTATGTGCATACCGCCTACAATAAAAAAAAGTCAGAAACGCTAAAAAGGAAAAAAAAAAAAGGAAATTGCCACAGCGTCACCGCAGAAACGTTCGAAATGCAAATTTTTCAGACATTTTGGTAATTACAAAAGTTTGGAAACAACCAGATTCAACCGACACCCGTTATTTTCGCCCGCAAAAAAAAAAAAAAAAAAAAAAAACAACAGAATATTGGGTTTGGTACGAGTGTCTGCAACCGCAACAGACGAACGAGAGATTTTCGAACACACTATGAAATAGGCCCGTGCGCCTACTTTCCCGCACGACAAGCGGAGGCGACCAATCATGAGCGGAGCGCGTCCAGGTAATGAGAAGTCCCAGAAAGCGGTCGGGTTTTCATTATCAAAGACTATGGAGCAGAGACACTATATGCGAGCGCTTCCGAGTCACAGGCCCACCAGCCACTGATCTCTACTATGGGGGGGATGGCGCTTAGCTGCTCTCCGAGCCTGGCGCAAGTGAAGCCACCGGAGGTTCGATGCTTGTCCCGGAAGTCGGGCGTGCGCTAGGCTTCCTAGTGCATTCAGTCGATATTTTGGACCATGCTTTTTTGTGTCTTTGATTGGGCTTTAATACTCCCGTTATGGTATCAATCTCGAGAATGAGGCGTTTGAACTTGGGACATATTCACACTTGATCAACTAGAATCTCAAAATGTTTACATTGAATGGCTTCCCACGATACTTATCGGGTCTGCATGCGCTCTTACTGCGCAACAAGCAGGCTCTCTTGAGGGAACAAGCGAAAATCCAACGCCCTCGACGCTTTTCGGACCAGCACTCCAAAGGGTTACAAAGCCTGTAGCTTACTTCCGGGACAAGCCGCTTACTTCAGGTGGCTTCATACCTGCTTGCTCAATGCGCCATCCAGCCCCCTCTAGTGGAGATCAGTGCCCACAGCATTGTTTTAGTAGACCATGTACGCTATAGGGCTCCGCGTTGCTAGCGGAAGCTCGTGCCGTCACCTCGAAGCATAGAGTGAGCACGCAACCGCTTGGCCCACAATCCGCAGCGTACGGTCTATGAAACCTCCCTATTATTTCGGTCTCGTCCTTCGCTCGACAAAGGGCCTCAGAGGGCTTCCGGGGAAAGGCGCGCGGGAGTCTTCCCGGTCAGAGTCTATCGGCTGACCAAAGGAACGCTACTCTGCCAAGCACAACGTCCGATATGTGGCACTCCTCCGCGGGCAGCCCACACGGCGAGTCAATCTTTGCAATCAACTGAACTTTTGCGAATGACGGCCTTCAAGAAACGTTCCAGTCCAGAAATACGATAGGCGCTTCACCGAACTCCCATTGACCCAGCGCAGATCGCATTTCTACATCAGAACGGCTACTTGTTTTTCTTCTCATATACACAGGGCTCCGATTGCATTGATTGGCTTCCCGAGTGCTCTGCGAGAAAATAGGCGCGCCGGCATTAATGGGTCTGAGCGCGTCGGTCGCGGCGCAGAATGCTCGCGCCCAGCTGCCGCGCAGAGAACGAGTCTCGACGGCGCGCACACGTTGCGGAAGCGCGACGCAAGCTCGTCGTCCACACACACGCACACGGCGGCAGCGAATGCCACCCGAGTGAGAATCGTCGGGAAGACGATCGAAAGTAGACACCGCGCGGCAACATCAGAGGTATCGACTTTCCCCGCAGTCGGCTCCCACGAGACGCCGCCAATCGAAGTTTCTCGCCGGAAAGTTAGACAGAAGGCGCAAGGAATGCAGCAGCTGCGTTTCACTCGGCGTTACCAAGAACACGTGGGACCAGCTCAATCCTGCGCGAAAGAAAGTGGCGCACAATCGTCGAGGCGCTCGAAGGTTCCGTTCCGGTGGCGCAACGGGAAACCGCCGAAAAGAGGAGAGAAGCAGAGACGGGACGAGCGAGCCGCCCTCGCGTAGCGTCTTCGAGACTCCGGCTTCACTGCTGAAGCGCCCACGAGAGATCGCCCACCGCCCTGTTTACCGTTGGGTGGGAGGCGACGAGCAGGCCAGCTGAGTCGAAGCCAAGGTGCTCGGCTTTTCCGTTGCATCACCAAGGAGACAGCCGACAACGAGAGGTGGCCTGCTCAGTTGACCGGACAGACGACGCGTCTTCACACGCGACATGATGTACTATCGCGGGAGAGCAGAAACAGTCCTTCCTGCTTCATCAGCGGTTTTGAGAGGGTTCGAACTACACAAAGGGAATGCCAAGTTCAGGTCCCAGACTTTGGACGACAAACTGGGATATAATAGAGCTCGTGAGTACCGCAGAAAATGGTCGGATCGGGCCGCGGGGATGTCCCGGGGCCCTTCACAATAGGCGGATGGCGGTCCCCAGCACCCCAAGTATTTTCTTTAACGAGTAACAGTGAGCAGTGAGGTGCGGGGTACAGGCACGTGGTTGTCCGCGGTACGATGGTGCAAACCGAAACTCAGCTCTTCGTTGATAGTCGCTTCCTCAAGCCGGAGTCACGCTTCTCATATATACACCATACAAAAGACAGTCTGCAAACACGAGTCACCGCAATATCCATGGTTCGAATGCCGCGTGCCCAAGTTTCCTCCTTGCACTCATTGCCATGGGGCATTCGAAGCAGGGATCTCGCGGGGACTCGCGTTCGAATCTCTATGCAGACTTTCTTCTGGATGATGCATAATCAGTGTGACTTTATAATACGGCTTAGTTTCTAAGGGCACACCGGTCTTGCACTGTCTGTTGATCCAACACGCAGCGTCGAGCTTCCTCGCAGTACTGCAAATTTAGACGAGGAAATGTCACAGGCGAGGGGAGAAAAGAGAGAGCAGCGAACTGAAACGACGAGAACCTTCTCCTTCGGCCACGTTGACACGACGTCGGGCGGTAGCGAGGGGAGGTTCCAGCATACGCAAACGCTGCTCAGTCGACCACGTCAAATCGAGTCGTTAGACCGGAGTAATTTCAGGGAACGTGGGATTGCGCTCGGTCCTAAACAATAATAGAGCGCTGTAACAACTGCGCACATTTCACATCCCAGCAGACGAACACAGCGACAGAAATTGAAGAGGAGAAAACCGGAGAGGTAAAATCTAAAAACTCCTTCCGTACTTTTTTTTTTCTTTTTTTTTTTTTTTTTTTGAGCGGGCGTTACGGAATTTCGCGTCCGTGGCTCGGTTTGGAACCCACAAAGCAGGAGGCACGTGCCTGTTATATACCTACTTCAAATATCCATACAGGGGGTAATGTACATAAGGAATCTGATACTAGGTATTAGCTTCTGAACGGCAAATACAGTTACTGAGGGTCTTATTATGTTCGTATAGACGCTTTCAGGCAGCTGTGCATGGGCGCCGCCATAACTGACCTTCAGTTTTTGTTCCCTCTTATTCCGTTCGCTTCACTTCATCATTAGAACAGCAGGACAGGTTATTGCCATTTTAGATGCTACTGTGTTCTTGTGCCCAGCATAGGCCCTTGTGAAGACCCGTCAACGCCCGCTTATGTGGCTCGGCATCTTGGTAAGACAAGAGAAGGTCGGCAATGGCGGCTCAATCTGGCGCGCAACATTTGAATGGCAGTAATGCTATAACAAAAGTCGCTGGCTAGTAGTGGGAGGCCCGTCCGCGGGAGGCCGCGGACGGCCGGGCCTCCCGCGGAAGTGAACAGGTAGATCAAAACATCATCTCAATTGGTTTTATACGTAATAAAAGAACTTCATAGACGTCGAAGAAAAATGTTCTTAGAATTTCCGCAGCAGTTCCGAAGCAGTTTAATAAAGAAACGTTTAAGCAGTACAAGACGGTGAACGACATAACAACTTTTCATTTTTTTTTTTTTTTTCACATTTGCGGATTTGTGCACGAATCCGCGGGGATTCGACGCCGGGCGACGAAATCGAACTCTCAAAAAAGCCCGTTCGTCAACTTTCCCGCACAACACTCGGAGAGCCAAACACCGCAACTTACGGAGGCAGCTCAGCAAATGACGATGCCGAAACATGTGTTTAGACAAAAAAAAAACGCAGTCTGAGTTGTGACATTAAGCAGCGCACGCGTGACGTTTTGCGTTGCTTAATGTCCCCCCAACTCAGAGTGCGTTTTTTGATCTAAACCAGGGATGGGCAAAATACATGCAAATATGTATCGATATACAAATACAAAATACTTCGTCAAAAATGTATTTAATTACAAATCTAATTATATTTCCAAAAAAGCATTTAAGTACAAGATACAAATACAACCAAACGTATTTGGTCTCCTCCAAATACTTTTCCAAATACATTCCTCAAAATTTGAGTCAGCGACTTCAGGACACCCGCAACGGGTTTCTGGGTATCTCATTTTAATTTTTCATCGCACACTCGGGAGTTAGTGTGTGAGGCTCTAGTAACGTGATAGAAATATAATCACACAAAAAAAGTAATCAGCTTGGACGTAATATGTGAAAAAAGTACAGAGCTTCAAGCAGCTTTTTTTTTTGTCGATCACATTTTGGTATAGACCAGGGGTGGCCAAACCGCGAGCCGCATGCGGCTCTTTGCTGGTCCAAGTGCGGCTCGCGGATCCCTCGTAAAAGGACCCCCCCCCCCCCCCCTCCCCCCCCCCCCTTCGTCCCTTTCCGCGTTTCCCCAGGAAAAAAAAAAAGAAAAAAAGAAAGGATTTCAGAATGAAGCACACTGCAGCTGGCAGTTTGGCAGCCTTGTACTCCCATACGTACAATCGTACAGCCTTGTGCCTTCATACGTACATTCAGACTCCGAAAAAAAGTTAAATTTGCCCCCCCCCCCCCCCCCCCCTCCTCCCCGCGGCTCTTAGAAGTTCTGTGGTTTTGTTTGCGGCTCTTAGGCCAAGCCAGCCTGGCCACCCCTGGTATAGACCAACAAAGAACCGAGACGGCCAAGACGCGCAGCACTAGCTAGAGAATTTTTTATTGTTGCAACTCGCACCAGTTACGAAAATCTGGACGACCCGCGCATTTAGAATGTTCCAGGCAAAAATATGGATGGAAATCAGGCTGGAAAGCATCACAAGTTGTCACACGCACTTACTTAGTCAGTCTGCCTGTGAACGGCGATTTCGTCACTATTCTTGCCCTGGACTAGCACCGTAATCACAAAGTCACTAAACGTTTGTGCTTGATTGAGAGACACAGCATTCGGTGCAGAACGTAGTTTTCTTGCTGCTCTCGACAGTGTCTTTAATGTATTTTTGCCTACAAAATTGTATTTAATTACAATTGTATTTGAAATACCCACGTTTTAGTATTTAAATACACACATCAAATACGTTACCCAATTTGTAATTAAATACAAATGCAAAATACACAAAGTATATGAAATACGTATTTCCAATACTTGTATTTGAAATACTGCCCCTCCCTGATCTAAACATATGTTTCGGCATCGTCATTCGCTGAGCCGCTGAGCTGCCTCCGCAAGTAGCGGTGATTGGCTCTCCAAGTGTTGCGCGGAAAAGTAGACAGACGCAAGGGCTTTTTTAGATTGTAGCGGCGTTTTCGTTGCGGACATAGTTGAGCGAAGTAGTGGAAATGGCCTACAAAAACTTCCTAACGGTTGTACCCTTTATAATGGGCGGTCGCTTGCGCCACCTGGCCTAAAAACAATAACAAAAGCCTGATTTCCCCTTTCAAGCCAAAGCGTCTATCTATCACTAGGCCAGGAAGATGATCGCCAGGCAGACCTTTGAAGGATCGGACAATAAAACTAAAAACATCACCATCACCCCCCTCTCTCCCTCCATCCCCTTCTCTTTCCCCTCCCCTCCCTTAATTCCTTCCTCCCTTCTTCGTTTTTCCCCTCCCCTCCCCCCTCCCCCCTCCCCCTTCCCCCCCCCCCCCCCCCCCTCAAAAAAAAAAAGGCGTGCAGTCATTGTAGCGGCTAGTCCCCGAGCAACGGCATGCTCGCCCCGCAGCACCGAGCCGTCCCGCGGATGCTTCAGCGAGTGGACCGCGGCCTTGGACGAGCCGCCCGCGCATATATTCGCATCCTCCGGCCGCAGGGGCGGCGGCAGGCACCGGGAAATCCGCACGTGCGACGGCGGGCAGCGCAGACGACCGCTGAAGCGCAGCCGTCACCCAGACAATATCGCCCGCAAACCTTGGGCGACTGGACGCGGAAAGGGGGGTAGCAGACACGCCCGTGTTTTCCCGCCGAGCACTCCGACGCAGTCACTGCCAACTACGGACGACCGATCAGCACGACATGACGCGATCGGCTGAAATGTCAAGGTCAGGCCGACTCCGCCGATTTTGAGCTCGAGGCGTTCTGTCCAAACTTAGCTAACCTAATAACGCAAATGGCAAACCAGATTTTTTTTTTTCGCGATGTTACAGAACACTGAATTTAAAAATTCTAGCTTTTACCATTTTTTCCTTTTTTTATGAAATACTTAACTGGTAACGATGAAAAAGTGACGCCAGCTGCAGGCAGGGGTTTGCTCTTTGGGCAGTAGAATTTTTTCCCAACTGATTACAACCAATTTCGATCGTGTACAATGAATACTTGGGAAGCTCGCTCCAGCAGCCGCGCAACAACACTAAACAACTGTGCAGCGTGCTGTTTTTTGCCCGTCACTGGCAGCCGGGCAAGCCCGCCTGCCAGTGACGTCACGGCACTGAAAAGCGCGGGTATATTTGAATGCTGGTTTCGGCATCACCTTCATTTGCCGATTCCCCAATGACTATTCTAAATTTCGCGGTACTGAGTAGTATCATGGTAATAAAAGCCGAGACTCAGGAAACACAGAAGGGGACGAACACAACACAATATCGAGACGTTGCGTGATCGTCCCCTTCTGTGTTCTCTGAGTCTTGGCTTTCACTACCATGAATCACCACCAGCTAGCTTGTTTTTTTAAGTATTGTTGCGACTAAATAGTACGCCGGAAAGGGTAAAGGTCGCGGATTCGTAAATATAGTTGGGTGGGGTAGCTCGAGAAATCGCCGAGTATCCCTTTTAAGGGACACACAGGACACGATTTGTGCCCTGCGCGACGAATAGAAGGGTGTCCGATTTTCAAAAATAGTATCCCCTTCGGCGTGCACGTACGATTTCAGCGAAGGGCATCAACCACGCTGCCGGACGCGAACTAATTTTGTGTGATGTAGCGGGGAGGGGCCTCACCACCGTCTCCTTTCTTGGTTTCGGGAGGCTTTCGGCAGAGCCTTGCAGCTTGTACTTGCGTTTGCCGTAAACAGTAATAGTCGAGTTACTTTTGGAGAGAATGGCAGAGTAACATATTTTCGTTACTTTTTAATGAAGTAGCGATAAACCGTATTTAGTTAGTTCTCGAGGGGAACACGCCCGACACAAGCCATCTAGCATGGTTTCGACCCCAATTCACGCCTTGCACAACAAGAAAACGTTCAATAGACTCTACAAAAAACAAAACAAAAAAAGAAATTTGCACAAGGTATTTCACTATAGCCCCGAATAAACCCGTTAAAAAGCGAGGAATTATTAACGATGACAAATATTGGAAGCGGCTACTGCTTCCCAAAACGACATATTTAGAAAAAAAAGGAGAAAAGAACGCTTTTAAGCTGAGGTAAGCATTCCTTTTGAATCGCTGAAACGAGTAACGGCATTTCGTTACTTCGTTTCAGAAATGTGTCTGGTTTTCAGGAAGGACAACAGCCGCAGAGATATGGATTAACAGCCGCCAGAGGGGAAGATGGGCTGCGTCCAGGTCCCAGGACCCACGTCAGAAGCTGCTTCCCAGGACGCAAGCGGGCGCCCAAGAAACAGAGTTGGCCAAGCATTGGCCAATGGCTGGCAATGGTCCTTTGGCCAGTGGCCAGACTGTATAGCCAAGGATTGGTCAATGACTGGCCTTTCTATGGTCATTCACCAAACGCTACTGGCCATCAGCCATCGGCCAAGCATTCGCCAATGAATGGCCACTCTTTGGCCACTGGCCACAAGACCATCCCCAGCCATTGGCCATTGCTTATCCAAAATCCGTGCTGCTTGGGCGGTCGCTCTACCCTCCGACAAAAATCGTTCCAAAGCTGACCGGAAGCGGAGGAAAGCGCGAAACACATGTACGTCGAAACCGTCCGATCCGACGTGCGGACTGCCGGAATGACCTTGGGGGGCGAGGGTTTTCGTAGCACCGGAGAGCGTTGAAAACCCTTGCCTCCGACCGTCGTATTGCCTGATGGGACGTCGGATCGGACGGTTTCGTCGCACATGTGTTTCGCGCTGAAAAGTTGCACACTTCCGTCCGGCAAAAGTCGTTCACGACACAAGTCGGAGCGAATCGTGTGGACAGCCCAACGACTGTCGTGAGGTCGATCCGGAATGCCCGAGGAAGGACGCAAGGGCAGACTTCCGCACTGCAGCGGAGGATGATGGAGGAGTGAGCTGCAACTGCAGCAAGGCGAGCTCGCCCGCGCGCCTTCTTTGAGACGAGCCTTTTTATCGCGAGCGCTCGTCCTGCGGAAAAACGTTTTGAAGCCGGGGTCTAGTCAGTTAAGTATGAACTCAAGTCACGATAGATTAAAAATGTTCAGTATTCATCGGTTTACACTTGCCCCGAGCCCGGACCGGGCCCGCAAGGAATCCGTGCTACCGGGCCCGAGAGCCGAAACAAGTCGTTCTACTCGATCCGGGCCCAGGCTTTCGGGTTGGCCCGGCCCCGTGCAGAGCTCTAATGTTAAACGCCCCTTTAAAACCGGTTCCCATTCTCTATGTCGAAGCTCTAGCTGAGTCTAGCATATCAGAAGTGGGATCGATCAAGCTTGATCCAGCGACCGCAAGTCGACTCCCGTGGCCACGAATCGTCACAGCGGAGGCACCGATCAGAGCCTTGACATAGCCTAAGCGAACGAGGAAGGAGGACAGCGACGGTGCGAGCGGTTGTTGTTCTGTGTAGGCGTTGAAGTGAAATTTGGGGGGGGGGGGGGGGGGGGGGGGGGGGGGAAATAGAGTCAATCGTGTACGCGCGCTGGGCGCTTCTGTCACTGAACCGAACACGACAGACTGCGGCAGCGGGCCCTCTCCGACTTCCAGCAACCGTCTCGACTTAAACAAGGAGCACGAGCCTTCGCGGTAGCAACGACGCAACCACGAGTCAAGGTGGCGTGGCAGCTCAAGATTCGGAGCGCTCCGACACCGACACCGTGGGGCAGCGAACATCGGTGGCAGACCCAGCAAGCGTTTCGCCAACAATCCAGACTGGGTTCTATGGACCGACAGGTGACCTATCTAGACTTCAGACAATTGTACATAAGGATGTACAAGCCGCCAGGCGAGGAGCGGTCACGGGCATGGCTGACCTGCTTCGTTCCACAATTCAGCCCACGCGTGACCCAAGACCACCTACAGACTCCGGTAAGCTGATGTCAGCGTTCAACCCCGTGACAAATCCGGTGCAGACAGTGGAACATTGGACACGGAAAGTTTACAAACTATCGGCAATTGCCACCCTAAAGGCCGGTTGAGACACTTGCGTTTGAGTGCGTTTGACTGCGTTGCGTCGAGTACCGAAAGCGAGTCACCGGCACATCTGTGCTTCGTATGAAGCGTGGAATCCGATTCAATGAATCATCTTGGCACGCGATGTAAGCAGCAGGGATGTCCTGGGTTCTCGCTGCCGCAACGCAGTCAAGCGCAGTCAAACGCAACTGTCTGAACCAGGCTTAACGAGAGACAAGACTGGGAAAAACTGGGATGAAGTTATTGACGTTGTCCAGTGGAGTCTGAAAAACACGTATCACAAGGCAATTGAAAGCACACCGTTCAGACTTGTTCAGCTACGAGTCAAGAGGCATGAGGGGAGATCATCTAGACGAATAGTTACGAAGAGGGAAACAGCGCCAAAAGGGCAAAGGCACGGGGTTGGCTAGCTTGAAAGACTATATACTGTACATAGCGCGTTCTCGGGTTTTGGTTTTGTTATGGGCATGACACCACTGTTGTAAATAAAATTTTCTAAACAACGAGGAACACACAGACCGAGCGCTGTGAATCGCAGCACCGTTGAAAATTGTACTCTGTATGTTTGACGCTGTTTCCCTCTTCGTAACTATGCATAACCAACTCGCCCAATTTTCAACGCTGCTATATTCTACACGAAGCTTTCCGTGATGTGTTCAACAAAACGAAAGAATACATCTCAAGTCGAAAGGCGGCCGCTATCCAAGCCCTCGACCAAGAAAGGCAAAAACGCCGCTACAACTAAAAGCGACGTCAAGCGACCACGTTTGAGCAAGGCGATATAGTCGTGGTTCAGCGAGAACCGACGTCAACGGGAGACGAAGCGACTTTCTAATGACACATATTGCATCCAGGATATATCTGGCCACCAGCGGGCTTAACGTTTCTACACGTCGACAGCTCCCGTCGACAAACTGAAGCGACTCAACACATTTGATGCTGACACTAAAGAAATATCAAGTGAGGACACTTGAAGTTTAGGATGGCCGAGTGTTAGCGCCGTCGCAAAAGACGACGACCAACCCCAAGCACTGCGAGCCATCGCTCGCACGGCGCACCGTTCTGTTCGCTGGGCAGGCGTACCCGCCAGACGTATATTAAACGCCCCTTTTACAGCCTTCACCGGTTCCCCGTTCTCTATGTCGAAGCTCTAACACCAGCGAGACAACTGAGACGACCACGGAGGAACGGGACAGAGCAGAAAGTAAAGTACCTGCTGCCCCAGGCCCAGATGACATAGGAATGAGACTAGTCAAGACACTAGGAACAAAAAGCAAATTAAAGCTAAGACAGGCAACTGATCAAATAATAATGGGGGAGAGAAATCCAATGATTGGAGGAGACTAAGCAGAATGAGATTGCTATAAAAAGGCAAGGGGAATAAGGATATCATATGTAATATCATACCGCCCAATAACAGTATATCTTCGGGCGTATACAGAATAGCGATGCCGATAGTAAAAAGAGGAATGGAAGAATGGGCCGAAAACATTTTAGGCGAGCTGCAAAACAGGTTTTGAAGATGACAACTTACTCATCATTTCTCAATGTATACTGGTGGCACGGATGGGTAAAAAACCGTTATGGATAGAATTTCTAGACACTAAAGGGGCGTATGACAATGTGAGTCAGGAAAAACTCCAGGTACAGCTGAGAGAGTATGATTTAGATGTACACTTGATTAGGCTTTTACAACAGGCATACACAAATAATAAGGTTGTTATAACATGGAAAGCGGAAATAACAGAAGCGGAAGAAATAAAAAAAAAAGAGGACTCAGGGTTCTCCCCTATCATCTCTACTTTTTTTATTATATACCTGAGTAGAACGGAAAAAAAATTAGAAGAGTGCCATTTAGGTTTTGATGTGTCATATGTGTAGACAGGGGGAAAAGTAAACCAAGTTATAAGCGGAATGTTCTACGCAGACGACATTGTACTGTTTAGCAGATAGCCGGGATAGGTTACAGGAGCTGATTAACATCCGTGGAGACGAAGGAGACTCTCTGGGCCTGAAAATCAGTAGCGACAAGTCGGGAATAGTGGTTAATAACGATGAGAAGGGAAAGCCGCTAAAAATTCAAGACGTTTAAATAGAACACGTAGAGAAGTATAAATGACTAGGAGCATGGCTGAATGAGGAAAAACAATTCTTAGAAGAACAGGAAGAAAATATGCTAAAGAAAGGAAAAATGAATGCAGCAATTATGAAGCTTAGGGAACTATGGAATTACAATAGATATGAAGTTGTAAGGGGAATATGGAAAGGAGTCATGGTACCGGGTTTGTGTTTTGGCAATGCGGTGTTATGCGTGAAATCCGAGGTCCTGTCAAGCTTAGAGCCGGCAGAGGAGCGTGGGCAGACTGGCACGGGACCGCATGGGAATACACCAAATGAAGGAATGCAGGGAGACATGGGCTGGGCATCTTTCGAGGCTAGAGAGGCGATCAGTAAGCTGAAATTATAAAACAAAGGTTTCACACAATTAAGGATACACGATGGGCGAGAAAAGTATATAAGCATCTGTAGATGAAAAGTTTGAACACTAAAGGGGCAAACCGAACCCGAAAACTAAAATTCAAATACCAACAGTCAAGTGCGGGGGCAGAGCAGACTACCCCTGTAAAAAGGGAAGTAAAAGAAGCCGAGAGAAAGATGTGGGAGGAATGAATGCAGGGAAAATCAACTTTAACTATGTATAGGGGACGAAAGCAGGAAATAAGGAAACAACAGTGGTATGATAATTCATAGAGGAGCTCGTTGATACTCAAGGCTAGAACACAAGAAATGAGAACTAGGACATATAGGACCAAGTATAAGGAAATGTATACGCGGTGTGCTGTATGCCAAGGGGAAGACGAGACAATAGAACATGTGGTGTTGAGGTGCACAAAGCTCGCTCCCGCCCTCCCGGAGGGGGCGACGGATTTAGCCGGAGCGCTGGGGTTTGCAGACGACAATGGAAGATTGGGTGATAAGTGTATTTCAACAACAAAGAGCAGATTGGAAGACTGGTGAAAGTTACCTAGGGAGAATTGAATGACCTACAACTAACTGACACCGCTTGTGAGGGGCGGGACAGAGGAAAATTGGGACTCCCTCCCGCCTGGCCCGGCCAAAAGTTTCCACCCTGTCTCCCAGTGGGCCCGGTGCCGGGGTAACGCCGAGTAAATTTGACCAGAGGAAAATTGGCGACTCCCTCGCCGGGGTGAAGAAGCAGGAAAAGCAAATTTTAAAGTGTTTTTTTTTTTTTTTGCCCGATCCCCCGAAAGGTCATCCTGATGATATACCACAGAGCCTGGAGATAGTTACAAAATTGCAGAGGGTAAGCAAATTGGCGAAGGAAACAAATCGTACTTTTGGTCCTTAACTTCTAGGCTAGGTGGTGCAAGCTACCACCCGTTGTAAAGGGTACAGCCGTTAGCATCCATCCATCCGACGCGTGCCCAGTGATCATAATGTGTTGTTGAGCGCTCTCTCAATCTAGGCTTTGCCGTGCCTCCATGCTCGCCCAAGCTCGCCACGCTACGACCGCACCAGGGCTGCCAACCCGAGGGAAATATCCCAGATTAAGGTAAGATACAGTAGAATACCGCGCATCCACCCATTATACATTAAGCGACCATTACCAAATTTGTAAGATCTGAGAAATTACGCACAGTACATTTATATGTAAAATTGATGACCGGACAAGCGCCCATCCGCCCGTATTTCCAGATATTTACGGTGCCCAAAATTTCCCTCAAGCTAGCAAGCTAATTCTTGCTAGCTTGAGGGTAATTTTGGGCACCGTATATATCTGGAAATTTATAAGTCAATTATCCTTCTTTTTTTTTTTCTTCTTTTTTTTCTTCGAGTTAACATCGAATTTACGCGGCTTTTGCTACATTTGGGTTTTTCCCCCCATCCGTTTGGTGGTTTGTTCTGCTACTATTTGGCAACACCCAGGAGCACTCGAACAACTTTTCTCGGCATAATCAGTTTTCATCACCCTCCCGGGAAACTATGGAGGCAGAGACCAGTCACCTCTAAGCTTCTGAGAGCGCTGCTGCGCCTTCTCGAAAAAGAAAGCTTGAGTACACGAAGAAATACCGCGATGTCTGGAGATACACACTTACCATGTCCAAGATACAGGCTTACCACGACTAATAATATTTCGTGAAGTGCCGTGCACGAAATGGTGCTTACTGTGTGTCGTGTTCCGTGTGTTCCAGTTTGAGAACTCTAGCTTGTGTTCCACCTTTTGTTTTGGACTGACTATTATAAAAAGCGCTAAAGAAGTTATTAAAGCAGTACCATGTTTTGATGACGAGCATAACGAAGATGGGGTTTCATTTGCGACTTTGCATCTCCCGGTAACACTTCTCCTCGCCAGATTTGCTTTGACCACTGTTTTGGCCTGATAAACTCATTTTTGCAAAACGTATACCGCGAGGCGTAAAGGCTATATAATACCTCTCTCACCGTAAAAATGGAACTGATGCAGAAAACAACGAATATTTAGTATTATATATTTATTTGTGCAAACGAGGGAAATTTCGGCAGAAATGGGTAATTTCAAGCATCCGCTAGGGAAATTCTGACTTTCCGCGTTGGCAGCACTGGATCGCACTTTCCTACCGTACTCGGCTACTTCCAACGCTACTCTCGCTTTCTTCCCTTTGCCCTTTCACCTTCCGCCGAGCGTGCACGTGCCACAACACGTGCGCCCGGCTGGCTCGCTAAGCCACCCTCGGTCCTTCGGCCTCGGCCTCGCCGGTTTCCTCTCCGATCTCATGCGCTGGGTGTCGTAAGAACGCTTGCGTAACTCCCAACGCGAATGCAGCTCCAAATGTCGCACGAAATCTGTTGTGCGGTGGGATGTCGGAGTGGACAGGAGACACAGCCACCGGTTTCGTTGTTCCGGTTCCGAAGAATCCCACGCGACAGCAGGCTTCTAGTCAAAATGTCCATCGCGACGAAATGTCCTATCGGATCGAAATGACCACCGGGTCAAAATGTCAATCGAGACGAAATATCCAATAGGGTCAAGATGTCCACAAAGCCAAAATGTCCACGGACTCAAAATGTCCATCGGGTCCTTTCACCTATTTTCAAGTTTCTGAAACCCGACAAAATATATTCCTAAACAGGGTTCAACTCGGAGCCCAGAAAAAGAGAAAGTGACTGAGAGCCCCGAAACCCCAAAGTGGGCGAAAACTTTGAAACTTTGTCTTTACACCCACACACGGTCCATGCATGCCACCCTTTTCTCGGTGTTCTATCCAGTTGACCAGTGACGAAGTGTCCATGACGAATTCTCCTATGTGACCAATAACCCTGCTACGACATTCCCTTTCATGGATTGTCCTTCAACGAACGCCCCGCCTCCTCCGCTCAGCCAAGTGTGTAGGAGGTTCAGTGTAAGGTTTATTGTAGTACTCTGTAGTGCCCGCGCGGACCTTGTGGAGTAGTGAAGTGTAACGTAGCTTGAGGCAACACTGTGCCATTTGTTCTGGAGCTCCATTTTAAAAGTTTCTGCTACAAACGTCATCATGTGCAGCTCGTTCACCTTCAGCCGAAGCTGGCGCATTAATGTTCCAAATTTCAAAATCAGTACAGGGGCGAGAAAATTATTGTCCGTTATTGGAGCAAGGAAAGTACTCTCGAGTTCGTACTCATCTTACTCTTTGTCTTCACTTGTTCTTGACGTTAACTTATCTAAATAACAAAACTTTTACAGTAATTGTGCAGCCTTTTTAGTTTTATCAAACCATAGGTAAGTACCAATACACAGGCCGTTAGGAGCGGATACAACCCTGCTTTTCTGATTGCTAACATGATTAAAACTTGCCAGAACGTAACTCCAGCAGTCCGATACCGGAGCCGAGGTCTTCAGAAGCGCCATTCATTAATGTTGAACTTACGGCCAAGAGAAACCGTGCTTACTGTGAATTATTATTATTTTTTTTTTTTGCGAGTTCGATATTTGTCGAATTTCTACAAAGAATTTTCGAGATTTAGAATGGTATACGGTGTATTCATTAGCCTCGGGTGAATGATTCGTGGGGCCAGTGGTGCGTGATTGTTTTCAATTTGCTAAATTTGTGAAACTGAAGTCAGCGAACGCGTCCTATCTTGTGATTGATTTTTTTTTTTTTTTTTTTGAAAATCGCTCACACCTTACTTTTAGCACTTAATCCTCTGAACATTTGTCACCTTGCTTCAACAATAGAAAAAGCTGCTTTTTTCTGAACATCCGGCATATGAAAATATGGTTTGTCACAAAATGTAACAGTTACTCAGACTTGCGCAAGCGGTCATATTATGACCGTTTGTGCAAGAACGCGTGTATATATGTACTACATATGTGTACAAGTCGGTATCAGCACCAGTGTTATAATATGAGTCAACGAGGTAAACTGTCTAACGGGTCAAAATATCCATCGGGACGAAATGACCATAGAGTCAAAATGGACAATATTGGACATTTCGACTCGATGGACCTGGAATCCATGGAAAGGTAAAGTCGCGCGCGATGGCTGGGCCCTTTCGGACGCGATGGTTTTGTATGCGGACCAGGGCTGAGTATACTTTTATGTGCGAGATCGTCGCAGGCGGCGGCGAGTTCGTCCCTGACGATCTCGTCGTCGTCGTTGGGGCTGGTTCCCAGCGGGTCCAAGTCAAAATGACCCGCTTCCAACGTCTCTCGATAGCAGTCCCTCTCATCGCCGCTGCGATCAGTGTCGAAGACTTTGACGAAGCGAGCGATGCCGTAGACGTCATCGCCTCGAAACCGCGTGCTCGAAACGCGGAAGGTAAACGAGGAAGCGCGAGACGCCGAGAGAGCCGAGTTTGCGTGCGCGTGCAATGGGACGCCGCGCGTTGGGCGAATGAAGTCACCGACCCCCGAAACCTAGCGGTCTTCCCAAACGGCGTACGGTTCCGAGGGTCCCGCATATAAATAGATTTATCCACGAAACTATCGCGCTATTTATAAGGCAAATTTATAAAAAAAAAAAAAAAAGAAAACAGCATCATGCACGCAATGGATCCTAGCAGTATAGTTTTCGCACATTTCATTTTTGCCGTGTCCTAAACCCTTTATAACCCTTGAGGTCAAGCGTCGGATGTTACCCGACCAAGAAATATTCCGGTTCTGGTCAGGCGTCTGGGCTCCCCCGAAAGTGTCATTTCGGACTTGCGGTTAATTGCCGCGCCGCTCCCCGACAATTTGGACTTGCGCCATCTATCATCGGCAACGTAATTGGGTTGGGTGTCGATTAAAACGTTTAACCCGATTAATCGCCACCCTTTACTCGATTAATCAATCGATTAATCGGTCCCGTTAATGTTAGTGCCTATAAAAAAAACTTTTTCTTCTTTCGTATTTTTTTTTTTTTTTTTGCTGAGTATGTGACAAACGGTGCAATATACAGTTTTGATTTCGAAGCAAAGTCGATCTGTAGTTGACAGCAGTTCAAAGAAACTCACACTTTACTTCCACACCTTCACGTAGAAAGGTAGGTTTATATCCTCCGAATAATAGCGACCTCCCTTAATTGTTCACAAAAGTCTCTACTGCGCTAAACGAACACTCGAACAGCGTTGAGGTGGTCGGGACACGTGCAACCGTCAGGAAAGACAACTCTCGCGCCTACAGTTTGATTTAGGCAAAAATTGCACCTAAAGTATTCCCTTAATTCAGGTGTACTCGTCCCCGTCTGCGTGGTGAAAACGTTAAATTTTTACTTTCTTTTGGTTCGTCAAAATTTTAAGGATTAACCGGTTAAAAAAGAGTAATCGCGATTAAAGCATTAATCGAATAATCGGTAGGTTCATCGATCAATTGCGAAGCTCTATAATGCAAGCATGCTGCCTTTGTATTTTTAACTTTACGAATGACGTTTTTTTGTTTTTTTTCGACTTCCTTTTCTTTTTTTTTCGGGACGTGCGGAATTTAGCACGCAAATTTACGCGTTATGATATCAGCTTTTTCTTCGTTAAATATGGTAGCGATTCAAGTGGCGGCGAAGGTGATTTTAGCAGAGAAGATAAACCCGAAGACGGCTCTGAATCCTCAAAGAATGATCGAGACAGTTCTGTGAATGAGAGTGGACAGGAGAGCCTAACGGACCATGCCATTTCTCAAAGCTGGAAACCTATACCTACACGGATGCAGACCGAGATTCTCAAACCCATCGTTGTACAGTTCAAAATCCAATGTTTTCCAGTTTTTTTTTTTTTTTGTTTTTTTTTACGGACGTTTTGATGATGAATTTTATTTTGCGACCACTAAGTGATTGTTTCGTTTTCAGTGTAAGATACTTCTGACTCCAGGGGGCCAACGCGAGGCCCAAATTCACAAGACCCCAAAAGGTTAAGAAAAACGAGAACGCTGCGGCAGGCAGGCCTGACGATCGTAATAGCTTGTTTCCGTTTTAGCAGACTGAATCACAGTCTCGACCTAACTCACACTGCGAGAAGAATAAAAGAAGCATGATCGCACACATTCGACGTTCATGCGACTCCTCCGAATAGGTGTCGCCACTGACTGCGCAGTGGCAGCTACGGGCTCGCCGGACCAACCGCCCGCCCGCCCGCTTTGCATCGCGTGATCACGATCATCACCGTGATCACATGGCCACAGATCGGCGAATGACTGGTCCAACGAACACGTAGCTTCCAACGCCCCGTCAGCCTAACAATGAACGGAGACAGGCAAGGCAGAACGACCTGCTGACACACGCGCAAATAACCGCGATTTAGGCAATGCCACGCGATTGACTCGCACAAGTGGACGCAATCAGTCGACGACCGCCCAACGCGCGTCCTCGCGTCGTTCCTGGATCCTTGGGGCTCGATCGGTCGACGGGATTGTGCCGGGCTCGCGCTCTCGAGGCGTCGTCGCCGCTATCTCGTTCGCTGCAGTCCGCCGTGGTGCGTGAACGGGGCCAAAGATATCGGGCACCTCGTCCGCCACTCGCGATCTGTGCACGCGAGCAAAACAGAAAACAAAGGAGGCACTTAAAGCGTAGATAGGACCCGCATTCCTTCCTGGTGCGCCGGTCTCCACTCGGCCAAAGTTGACAACGTATACAGTGCCCGACTGTCGACGATTACAACGTACACAGTGCCACGACGATTACCGGTTGTTAGTCGGAAACGTTACGGACAGCCGACCCTGGACGCAGAGAGAGCAAAAGCAGCTCCTTCCTCTTCCTCGCCCTCTTGTCGCCGGGTGACGCTCACGAACAAAGAAACTCTCGCCAACGAGGTACGCTGCCTTGACACTGCGAGCGCGGACACGTCTTCGGCGCCGCATTTTGACGGGAGAGTGCGTCGTCCGGCACCCCTTGGGTGGGTTCCCCAAAGGAGCACTTCCAACCCCACCGGTGTTTTGGATGACAGCCCCTCGATTCAAAGGGAATTGTGGCGCTCAAGTGCCTGCGAGCAGCGTTTCCTGCCGCCGGTTCGCCGGGTGGCACGAGGTCCTCGTGACGCAACAAACGGTTTCGCAAAATATAAAGATATAAATGCCTAGCACTTATAGATCCCCTCGGACGTCCCGTAACGCGACCTCACGTCAGTAGGGAATTGTAGTAGACCGTTTCCGCAGCCCGCTAAGCACCCGGTTAGCACTCCGTAATCCGCCACAAGACCTTGAACTATGCAGACAAGGCTGGCGGCGCGCATGCGCAGCTGCGGCGTTTTCTTCGGGGATACCGTAGCGGAGGGGAAAAACGATCTACTACAACTCCCTATTGTCGCGCAACGTTACTAGATTACCTCAGTTGCGGAACTCCCGCGGTGGGGGGTAGTCCGTCTCCCGCAGGCCTCCCGTCGTTTAAAGCGCCATCTAAATTTTCCTTGCAAAATATTGTGTTTCATAGAGAATACCTCGGTCAACCTCACTCATGAGGGCCCTCACTCACCCTCATCTTCACAGGTGAAGTGAGGGTGAATGAGTTTCTGAAACCGAAAAATTCATGAGTGTGAGGGTGAGTGAGGGTTGTGAGGGCTGTGAGGATCGTGAGTGCGTGAGAGGTGTGAGGGCCGTGAGGGCGGTGAGTGCTTCAGTGGCGTGAGGGCCGTGAGGTTCAGTGAGGGTGAGTGAAGGGCTGAAGGTGAGTGTGACTGTGAGGATGAGGGTGAAGGTGAGTGAGGGGCTTAGGTGAGTATGGCCGTGAGGGTGAGCTAATCAATGACGTTGGTGTCGCGTAACGTCATAGAGTCACGTAGCTACCGTCACGCTGAACGTGAACACCGTTCAGGAAATTTAGTGCTACGTCACTGCTCCATTAAATTGTCGCCATATACCCTTTCACCGATGCTACTACGTTGGGGGACGGACGACCATGAAGAAAGCGCTTGGTCTGGCCCTAGAAATGGCTACGCATTTAAAAAACAAAAATATGTGCCTATCTTGCACTTGCCATATATATATAAACTTTTTTTTTTCCGGCACTATTTTTGCCTGTACGTTCCTAATCCGGTTCAATTATTCTATCAGTGCCTAGACGATAATTGAAAGTCCGCGACTGCGATCACACCGCCCCTATTTCCTCGATACAAAAGAAAATAAAAGAAAAAGTGATCGACGAGCGCACGCCGCTCCGTGCGAGCGGCTCGGGCGCGTCGACTTGGCCGACCGTCCCGGACTATTAATGGCGAGATTAATCGGCGCGCCTGGAGACCAGCGTTTCCAGTCGCACACCGGTTCGGGCTCTTTCCCAGCCGGGAAGCGTGTCCGGCAAAGCTCGTGCAGGAAGCCAACGGGTCAACTTCGCCACTCTACGTGGTGCGCTTTCGTGACGTCATCCTATGGAGGCGAACGCGGGGCACGGACTGGACGCGAGTGTTTCGCTATCGTTCGGCTCAGACTCGTGTCCTCACACTGATTGCACACGAGTGTGAGCCGACCGATGACGCGGCACTCGCGTCCGCGCCCGCCTCCTTAGGGCGACGTACAAAATTCGGCACTATGGCGTTCTAACCTGGGAGGCGTTGGGTTAACACTACATAGGCGGCCCTCAGTGATTTAAGCGCTAGCCTTTCGTCGGCTGCCTGATTTGCTTACCTCATGCGTGGAAGGAAGTTGGGAAGCCGGCTGAAAGCTAACGCGTGAAGAAGTGAGGCGTCTTTGCTTAAGCTAAGAACCCCCTCCACCCCCGAAACGAGGCGATGTGACATTCATAAAAGCGTGCACATCAGAATGTCGGAATTGGGCCCTTGACTTCCTCGACAAGCTCATCCGAATACGCAGCCGGCAAAGGGGAACACATCGGCGCCGGTAGCCGCGAAAATTGGCCCAAAGCTCGGAACGCACGAGCCGAGACGCTCACTGGAGGCGCTTGCGTAATGAGAGGAAAACTCATTAAAAACCCCGGGTGGCGCTCGATTCCTCGCACACGGATATATCGAGGTCACCCACGTGCACTGCACTCCGCCATGTACTGCGATAAAAACACAAAAAAACTGTTCTAGACAGCCATTTCGGCAGGGTTATTTTTTTTTTTTTTTTTTCCGATTTACGGTATTTGTGTACCGCCAACTTCGATTAAATATTTTACTACCGACGCCCGCGGCGCTATGGTTGCCGCAGATTCGTTCCGTCGTAACATAGAGTCGGCTGCACCTATGCGGGTATTCACTGGACGCCATGTTGGAGAACGCTGTTTAGAGCGCATGCTCAAAACAGGCTTACGTGAATAGGCTGCAAAGACCGGCAATCTTGATGGTGTGGAACGCACGTTGCAAAATAACTCTGGAAGCTCGACACCAGCACCCGCTGCTCAGCACTCGAGCACACAGCTATGGCCGCCAGTGAATACTCTCCATTCCAGCAACGCTCAAGTGAGAGGAGGCGCACAGACCTTTCTCACATCGCGTCAAAATTTGACGGCACCTGCTCGCGACCGAGACGCGAAGCTGATGCTTACGAACTGCCCTCGTTCATATAAAAGATCGCGTGGGATTCGGACGCACAGCGCTCGGGCTCACAAAAGCGTGGCAGCCGACCGTCGGGCGACAAAAGTCGAGCGATAGAGGAAGAACCGATCCAAGAGCCTCTGCGGCCGGTGTGGCTACTTGGCCCCCAAGGTCGCGCGCACCGCTTCCTGCTGCTCCAGAGCGCCCCGAGTGCGGCGATTGCGCGTCGAGACCCAATGCGCATTGCACCATTTTAGGGTTGTTTTTATTTCATGTTCTATCCACTAAATATTTTAGAACTTTTATATAATCACGTTGTTTGGCAGCAAGAAGCGTCTATTTAGAGATTTGAAACGGGTGGAACTGTTGGCGTGCTACGCGCAGCCAGATTATCTCGGACCCTTCTGAGCTGTCCGATCGTGAGAGTTCCGCAACACTTGCAGGTGTACATTTTTGCCACCGCTGCTAAACTCCTCCTCCGAGGGTACGGCATTCTGCGGCAGTAGAAGACTGTTGATGCAAGTTCCCCCTAGAAACAATTATCAGAGCTGTGACAGCCGTAATTTTTTGGCTCCCCCCTCCCCCCCCCCCCCCCCCCACCTTTCAAAAAAAAAAAATGTATATGCAAGAAACACGGGTGTGTAATCCGATTCCATATTTTTATAAGCAAACTTTCTTAATTATTCAGGATTGCAAAGTTTTCCGGTGCAGTACAGTGGTTTCAATAGCGCACCACCACCATTTTCTGCCAATCGACAGCTTATGAATGAAACTGCTATAAATAAAAGTGCGTAATGTGCACGGACGTTTCTGGATTTACGACTCCTATTTCAGAACAGCGAAGCGTTGATCAGAACATGATAAAGGCACATGCTCAACAACGTACACCTCCAGCGAACTATAGCATATCTCTGAGACAAAACTGAGACATTTTGATTTTATAACGGGACAGAGAGCACTATCTACTGCAAAGCGCGATCAAACTGAAAAGCCCGTTGGTTTCAGATTGATTTTCCGTCGTACTCTTAGACCACGATTTTTTTTAATTGTTTCGAAGATATTTATATCTTAAAGGAACCGAGAACGAATCGCTTACGTACGAGCGCTCTCTGACCAAACGGGAGGAACCAGGTCGGGGATGTGTGCGATCACGATTAGAAGCGATGGATGCAAACGACCAGGCTCAGATTACGTGCTGACCTAGAAATGCGGCCTCGCACACAGAGCACGATGTTTGGGGTGCTTACGTGGGCTTCCATATTATGCACACTCCGAAATGGCCGCGCGTAGCTTGCCACTAATCTCCCTCGTACCAGCCCATCGAGAAGGCAAACAAAAATTACTCAAAAATGATTTCTTCTTTTTTTTTTTTTTTTTTGGGGGGGGGGGGGGGGGGGGTTGAGACATCGACATTGCTCGCGATTGGTGCTTGTGGAGTGCAACGCGAGGTATAGCATGCACACGGGCACTTGGGAGCAATCTCGTGCGGCCGATAGAACGCAGGCGGCGCACCCGTTCGCCTCCTCCGCGGCGTCAAGCGCCCTCGAAGGGCCCATCGGCTCGAGAAGCTCCCGTCCGCAAACGTCCATAAACTCCGGGAGACCAGGCGATTCGGGCCGACGGACGGAGTGCCTCGCGCGCCTTGGGCCGCCCCGGTGCCCAGATAAGGGGCCCCGAGTGCACTTGGGCCTCGTGGAGTGCCCCTTCTTTGGGCTCGCCGGAAGAATTATTCATTGCACTAGAAAAACTTGGGTATCGGGAAGGCCCGCACTCACAGGCGGGATCCGACTACCGAGAGACGAATCGAGTCTTCGCGGAAATTGTTTACTTCTTACGACACGAAGGACGGATTCACACAGATGGATCGTGCTGCAATTCGAATATCATATTTAACAAAAAGTAAAAAAAAAAAACAAAAAAACCTACGGTCGGTTAAAATAACATTACACAAATCGCCGCTATATTCCCATTTAAATTACTCGTTCTGTGGTGCTGGAATGGAACCAGAGGAAGTAAAATCCGCGGCGACAAAACCCGAGAAGGTATACATGTGAATCAAGAAACAATCGTACGAGATTTATAGGGATTTCAACATTCAGTGCCATCTGGCAGCTCAGAAAGTAGTTCTACTTTCGACAAACTAATGACGGTCATGAAATTCCTATATTTCATCGGGCGCCGTCACTTTCGAACGTCAATGTCAGATGAAAATTAAAGCTTCGATCACGTCATAATTACTTCTTCGTTTGTTTCAGTTTCGACGGTGGGAACATATAAAACTGACCAGTACAAAGGGCCGATCCACAAGCCTCTTGAATACATTTTCACCATCAAAATACTTCAGAGCCAAACTTGTGCCAAGAGATTGGGTTGGACCACACTGAAATAAACGCTTGCGCAGCTGTTGTATCGAATTGATGCATACGTCTCAAACGTACAGGCCTCACATATATCATTCGCTCGGTATGTACTGTACATTCAACTTTTTACTCCATCAGGCTCAAGAAGGCCGCCGTTAGTATATACAATATTACGAAATTGAAACACACACACATAATATATATATATATATATATATATATATATATATATATATATATATATATATATATATATATATATATAATATATATATATGTATATATATATATATATATATATATATATATATATATATATATATATCGATTTCTGACTTGGCCGCCTCAATGGTCCATAACTTGAAAGCGAAAAATTCGCCGAACCTGACGGGAATAACAAACATTCTTCCCGTCAAAGGTAAAGATTATGCCATTCTAGCCCGCGCCAATTCGAGATGAAATCATCCACATAAACCTGGAGGACCGATGGGGCGTCGCATTCGTCACTGCTGGCCAAATAGAAGCGTGTCGTGGGCGGTGTCGACTGACATCTGGAGCCAAGAAAAGCGACACGAATGCCCGTGTTCCGCGGGGACGCAGACGATTATAGGTGCGATCCTTAGCGGACAAAAGCCGGCAGACTGGAATAACCGTTCAAGAGGGGACTGTTGTCGTCGTGCCTCGCATGATTCAGTACGCGGCTCAACTTCACGGGTGGATTTGACAGTCAGGTTTCCCGTCGGCGCTGTCTTGAAGAGCTGACGCGGGAGCAGTCGAAGAGCCCAGTGCGCGGGCAGAACGCGAAAAAATGAACAACGCGGCGTTTCACAACCAGCGGTGCGGCTGATTCAACGCAGCGGAGAACCGACCTTGATCGTTAAGAAGCGTTGCAAGTGCGGAAAGAGTTGGGCGCAGGAACCAACCGTACCCTTTACGAAATTACCGCCCCCTGCTCCGGGCGAAGCAAATGAGAACCCAGGATTGGAAGAAATACCCCCCGTACAACAGCTCAGACAGGTATATAGTTCCATTTCGTGAAGTTCCTGCAAAGCGACGCTGCCACGCAACAGCCCCTTTAGTGCGGCTTCGACCTGACTGAAGGTGGCAGGTAGCCCGCGACATTGTCGCTGCTGGATCGGTGTCTTACGTAACCGGATGTTTTAATAATTGCTTCCCCGCCGTTCTGTATCACAAAAGCCCGCTTTCTTGGCTCTGTACCGCAAAGTGCTCAAATGATCGCCTTTGATTTCAACAGTTCAAGTTCATAATTTCGATGTAAGAAAGATATAAAAAAATGTATATATATATATTATATATATATATATATATATATATATATTATTACGGCAATTTTTAAACGGGGAAAGTGATCGCGGGTTCAACTCCCGCGAATTGGGTTTTACTTTTACTGTCTTCGTTCCCAATAGGTCCCATATTCCGGGGTACTTGACAAATGGAGAAATCATAGAGATTGCGGGGACCGCAGATGCAGAAAAAGGCCGGATGGAGTATTTCAGCTCAGGTTGTCCGTGAGGTTTTTTTTATGGCCGTCGCTGTTATTTGCGTAGTTCGAAGCTTCATATAATTATCGCAGAGCATGCGTGAGATATACATATAGGTTACAGGCAATAGGCGTCAACCTATCGTTCTCGTTTGGATCGGAGCAAAACGGTTTCCTGCGGGTACATGTTTTATAAAACATGTACCCGAGGACCGTTTCGCTCCGATCCAAAAGAGAACAATGTGTTGACGCCTACTGCCTGTTCCTAGAATGGCTATCGTCCAATCTACTCACATATATATCCGACACGATTGCTTTAAAATAAACAGCACCGAAAAATCAAACATTTTTTTTTGTCTACTAATATACGGCTATCCATAGGAAGATTCAGATGTCATTAGCACGACATGGGGTAGAGCAGCTATAGTCTCCCATGAACAGTTTTACAGTGAGACAGGAATCTGTTAGACGCTCAATGCCAGCCCGCGCTTGACCACAGAGCACACAGTCATGCATGACCTATGCATGGCCTATAAACCTATGTTCAGTTATTGTTTATAGGCCTAAACAATAACTATAAGTTTATACTTGTTGTTATACAGTTATACATGGACACAGTATGTTTATAGGCCTATAAACCTATAAAAAAAAAAAAAAAGACACAAGGCCTGCGCGTTTCCTCCTCTAAACGTCATCACTAGTAGATCCCCTCAGCGCCCCCTAGGTGGCCCAAATGAGCACCATCGTCCGCTACATCGTCTGCTCCATCGCCTGCTTCAGTGGTCATGCTCAGAACGAACTCACATTGCTAAGACCGGCAATCTTGATGGTATCGCGTTCCAAATGAGATGTGGAAGCTCCCTATGAGCTCGCGCTCAGCAGTCGCGCACACAGCTATGGCCGCCCCATACTCTCGTCAAGCTTCAGGGTGTTTGCCGCTTGGGGCGGATCAGAAATCCACTAACGATGACGTCATGCCCAGGCCTTGTCTTCTAGCTCGTATTGGTCTCGCACCCTTTTCAGATGTTTCCAGGAAGCATACAAAATCGGCGGTAGTCTTTTTTTTTTTTTTAATTTTTTAGGAGAAAAAAAGAGGGTCCTGATTTTTTTTTTTTTTTTTTTTTTTCAGTGATATATCATTTTAAAACCGTATATGTTCCTTCGTTCAATTACTTTTTGTCAGCACTGGGGCGAACATGTATAAATGGTTGAGTTTAGCACGTGCGGTGCTGTCATGAGGAACGTGTAACTAACTGCCGTATGAAAGGTGACAATCTGGAATCTATGTGATTGGGACAAAACTCTAACGAGAGAAATTCGCAAAAGAGTACATTTTTTTATCACCGTAGCGTCTACGACATTGTTACAATAGTGACTTTAAGCGAAACCGTTGCCGTGTTCCGCGTACCGCACTACCGGAGCCTTTGAAGCATGCTTCTAAGTGCGCGCCCCCGCGGTCACTGAGGCGCGCGCCTACAAAGCACGCTTCAAAGCACGCCTTCAAAGGTTCCTTCCGGTAGTGTGCGGCACGCGGAACACGGTCTGCTACTAGTCCCTAATGACGGGTACGGACAAATAGAGACATCGATATGGGATCTACCCAAGGGGAACGTAACAAGGAAGCTTGCATTACACCGTCAATAAATAATGATCGCAATTACTTTATTTTATCGTAATAAATCCACGCATGTAGTTTTCGAGGTTTTCTATATTCAGCGCGCTCGTTATTTTCTGCGAATGACAGCGACTTTTCACCGTCTTACCACGGCCGCTCGATGTTCTACCTTTACGCGTGGCTATGGACGTTTGCTCGAAAATGGCAAGCTATACCGATGCGAAGTACTACAGTAGCAGGCTAATTAATTAATCAGTCAAATGCGGACGACAAAATACAACCGGTGCCACATTTCGAAGCACTGGCAAACTTCATGTACTCACGAAACGGTTGCAATACGCGAATCTCGTCACTGCTTGTGATAGAAGACTTTTGAAAGTGCCCCTCGTACAATGAGGAGTTTGTGGGACATTTCCGGACAAGGGGAAGCAATTCCAAACCCAATCTCCAAAGAACTGGGAACATGGCCACACAAAGCCCGCGGTCACAAAAGAGAAACAAATATTTAACCCCACACAGACAGTTTGGTGGTGAACACTCCCCGGCCTAAAGTAGTACGATCCCGAAAAAAGTACACAACTCCACGAGGTGAATCATAACTTATAATGTCCCACAATGACGGGGGGGGGGGGGGGGGGGGGGGGGGGGGGATTCATTAGCTGCGCATTGGTACCCTCAAATACTGATATTTTTAGGTTAAACTCGATTCTGAAAATTGATTTCGGCATGCGTTTATCGGTTTTTACCTGTTTTAAAACAAAAAACACAGTGCCATATCTCAAACTCCTTTGTCACGGTACGTACGGCAAACATTTTTCCCCGATGACTCTGACCATCCATGTCGCCGCGTCGATAAGAAAAGGTAATAGGGGCTGACGAAGTAATTCTGTCGCTTATATTATTATTATTTTTTTATTTATTTAAAGGGTTAATAAATAGTTTACGAGTGCTTTCTTGCCAACTTGCACTGTAGTTACTTTGTCTTTCGGGGGTTATTCACTGGAGGCCATGGCAGTGTGGTTTGCGGATGAGCGTGCTGCCATAGCGTTCACCAGATTCTTTTCGCACTGTCAAAACGGTTCTTATGGGGGAGACGATAAGATGCTTCCTATTAGCGATGGTGCGCGACCAAAAGCGTCGCTGTGTCAGCTTTCCACGATTGGCCAGACCATAAGCATATGAGCACTGTCAGATTGTCAACTTTGACGGTGTTAGTTTCGGATTGCGATGGCTCCTAGCTTCTACTGTGCTTTTTAAACACACCATCGAACTCGCCGTCGCACCCGATGGTAAATAGCCAGAATAACAACTGGTGACGTCACGGCGAGGCAAATGCCAGTCGTGACGTCACGGAGGGAAACCATAAGAGGGCGCCACCGAAACATCTCGGCGCTAATAGGGCATGAATACTTCCTGTATGGATAAGTTGCTTTACCCTCACCTCGTGCTAATGATGACACCTGAATACCTCCTATAGGGCGTATTCACTGGCGACCCATAGCTGTTGTGCGCAACTGCTGAGCATGCGCTGACGGCGACCTTCCGCAGTTGTTCCTTTGCAAAGTGCATACCACACCATCAAGATTGCCGGTCTTAGTGTTCTACTAATGTGAGCTCGTTCTGAGCATGCACTCTGAACAGCGCCCTTAAATATGGCGTCCAGTGAATACCCCCTTTAGCGACTGCTCGTACCGCGTGAGCGGTTCAGCGTCAATTTTTTAAACGAGAGGAGTAAAATATTGATGAAACGTTCTCTTGGAAGACGGCACGCTTCGGTCGTTAAGGGAAGCGGGCAAAATTAAAACTAGGCGGAAATCTATTTTCTTTTCACTCCTCCAAGTGAGTGTCAATGAGCGCGACAATCGTATTCCGTGGCTCCAGAGTCCCAAACGATTGCGTATACGAACCGCTGCCAACTGCCGGCGAGCTACTCGTCGGAAGCGGTTTGGCCGCAATACTGATTATACAATTCCTCCGCCGACCACGTATTTAATTATTCCTCGTGTCATGACATGCACCCCGTCGCCCTCGTGAAGATCGGGCACTTCCCGGGCGAGGTACTGTACCGGCAAAAGAAACCTTCCCCGGGATGTGCCTCGTTCGCTTCGAGTCGGCTGGGAAAACACTTTCGCCGCTTTAGGAGAGAACGTCGTGTTTCCACAGCCTGCGATTCAAAAGACGAAGGGGGGGACGGAAGCGAAAGCACAAACCTCCGCGATGGCGTAACGCGGGAGGCGAAGGCGAGAGAGCCCACGAACACCG